>NW_010227691.1:30567-93519 GCF_000690775.1 Eurypyga helias | reverse complement strand
CAGCAGGAACATTGGAGATCTGGTTATTATCAAAATACAGCATGAGTAAGGAGTGAGGCAGTCCCGTTGGTAGCTTTGTAAGTCGATTGAAGCTTAAGTCAAGATACAAAAGAGAATCCAGGCCTTTAAAAGCCCCAGAAATAGAATCTGCTTTCAGCTGGTTGTTCTGGAGGTGAATGACAGTCAGATTCACTAGACCCTCAAGTGCACCGGGATTGACTTTTGTGATCTTGTTGTGACTTAATTGCAGGTCATCCAGAGTTTTGGGGAGTGGTCCAACAGCTTCAGTCAAATTGTTGTAGTTAATGTGAAGTTTCTTCAGATGCTTTAGTTTAGAGAAGACTCTTCCCTTGATTTTTGAATTTTCCAAACGGTTGTGATCTAGTATCAGCCACTGTAGTTCTGTTACATTATCAAACGTGTTCTCTTCGATGCCCTCAATCATATTGTTTCGAAGATAAAGGTATTTTATTCCACTTGGTACAATCGGAATGGTTTTCAGTTTCAGATTGTCACAATACATGGCAGTAGGGTAACTTAAAGGACAATTACATTCTGGGGCACAGACTGCTGCTGACGGCCCAAAAGGATCATAACCATAATCGTCTGCAGGACCATATTCATATTGGCAAAAAATGCCACTAATCAGCAACAGGAAGATGGGTAGGGAGTTTAAAGACATCTTTGCAATGTGTCTTGTCCCTGTATGGTGAAAGGGAATAAAAAATTATAACATTAATTTTTTCTCCTTTTTGGCAATACTTGAAATTTTACCACATAAAGATTATAATTAAAACCTAATTAATTTGTTTCCTGTTTAAATCTATGAATTAAGAAAAAAATTATTAGTTTGTTAGCATTGCATTGTTATTACTATAAACTTAAAATTCCTGTCTTCTTATAATCTGCCTTTGTAATGAAAAATTGCAGGCCATTCAGCTGTTGTAAATAAAAGATTCCTTATATCTTGCTGCATTCATTATGTCACAACAAGGATGATAAAGTCCAAGTGTTTTAAACTTGACACAGAGGAGTTTTCAGTTTTGCTTAAGGCCATGTCCAGAGGCAGTTCTGCCATTTAAATTCTATCAACCAATCCTAGTATACTGAATTGCCTCATATCTAAATAACATGTGGCAATTTGACTGAAGTTTGAAAGATCCAGGGAAGTTACAAACTGGGGGAAATGATCCGCTGTATAGTGTGTGGTTAAGATGCCTGTATCTTAAAATATCTTCTTGTGGATCATGTCCATTAAAACATGGTCCACTACGTTTCATATTAACCTAAAGAGAAAACTAATAGAAATATACAGCATATTCTCCTGGGTGTGTCAGACAACTGGCGCTGCATATGTGTGCACGAGTATATCTAATATGGATCTGCAGTGGATCTGAAGTGACTGAATTTCAGGTAGTTCAAATGGTTTTGCAAATTCTATATATAACAATGTGTTGATTACATTGTATGACCTTTCTAAAACAATAGAACAATAAAGCACTGCCTTCACATAGTTGGGCTTCCAGTTCATGTACATTCAGTGTCCTTGGGGATGTTTTGCTGTGAACCAATATGAGTGGTGTCACCTTACTTTTTAAGGGCATACCTTTATTATCAGATACTCCACAAAATGCTGATATGTGAATACTATTATTTGCTTTTATTTCTTACTACCTAGATAGATGTTGTGTTGGAAAAGTGGGTCTAGCACTACTGAAGACAGTGAGCTTACTTTTATTTTCACCAGTAAAAGACAAGGCTCAGTACTCAACCACTGTTCAGAGAGTGAGATGATTAAGAAAACCCTTAGAACATTCTTGTTCTCAAGTAATTACAGAAAGTATGTGAAGCCTGTAAACAGACCACCAGACATTGATCTCAGATCTGGGCAATCTTCCAACAGAGTAAGTTAGTCTTGCTATTGGCATTGTCTAGTGTTACACTGAGTACATACATAGTGTTAAAATGCAAGGCCATAGCTAAAAAATCTTCTCTAATTCCAAATTTTCTTTATTAACTTGATAAAAGCCACATCACATTCTCTTCAGCTAATAATCTCAACTAAAGTACTTCTAGGAAGGGCCTATTTTTCTCATGCACTATTGCATGAAGATTTTTTTTTAAATCTTCTCATGTTATCTCTAGTCACCCACAAAGTCCCTCTGTTAGATATTAAGCTGCTGTCCACTGAATAAGGAGGATGATTGCATATCTTTTCCGTGATGTTGTTCCTATCACATTTACCTAATTACAAAGCCTAGCATAGTGCAATCTATGAAATATGAGTTATCAGTGTAATTTCCTTTGTCTGTTCTTCATTATTGCATGAGAACATGCAAACTCAACCTTCAGTCCCCTGCTGGTATAAATAAGTACAGCTTCTCCAAAATAAAAGACTCTGCAGTTCACAATTCAGCTCAAAATCTGGTCCTGTTTAGGTACTAAACATTAAGGATGGAGGATAAACTGCTTCTGTATTCAAAGTATAAGACAGAGTGTAATGAATTTCTTGGACTACACTCTTTGGCCTTACAGTGACATTTTTACACACCTGCATAATTTTATAATCTTACAGATAAAGTAGCATAAACATCCTATATGAAATCCAAATTCTATTGTTCTTATAGTTTCAAATTATATTGGCAATGCTAAATTTTATTACTGATATAATAGGCTGACAGTTCTTTTAAATAACATAACATGTTTAACAGCTCAGCAGAATCCTGGAAGTAATTTTAAAAGTTAGATAGCAAGTGTTTTGAATTATTTTATCAACAACATTTTAAAATGTAGGTGACAATTCTGTAGTGCAAGGGCATATGAGAGTGTGTGTGAAATAAAATAGCACAGTAAAGTACATATGTAGTGTAGTGAACTTTTTTTATTCATCCATTTCCCATTCACGTATCTAAATGTTTCTCTGTCAGGAGTGTAAACGATAAATAAATTGTGTACACATGCTTGTTTGTTACATTGAACTATATGAATCCAAAAGATAAAATCAGAATACATACTTAGACATTTATAACATAAGCATTCTTGAACTAATTGTCTGTGTTTATTCTAACCAGTTATGTTTTAAAATACCTGTGAAAATATTTGTGAAGTTGCTCAGGCAACTTGCCAAAACATACTAAATGGCAAATCCACGATTTTGGAGAAATGCTTACTACAGTAGAGTAGACTAACTATTCAAGCTCTTTTGGAGCTGGTCTATACTACCTTAATTCTAACATTGTTGTAAAACAAAATAGATATAAGCTTATCATTCAATCAGCCTTAAGCTAATATACCTTAATTCTGCAATATGACATCTTAGTTTGCAAAAGGTTTAGTTTTTAAAAAGTTTCAATAGTATATTTAAAATGCTCTTTTAAATTAACTAAAAATTTAAAAATATCTATAATTTCCTGTCATTGTTTACTTGGTTAATTATTTAAATATTAGGATACCTTGTCTTTTTGTAAAATGAAGAAAAATGATTTAACAAATGGAGTCTGTGCAGCTCTTACTAGTAGATTATGAATGAATAAATAAGCAGTGAGCAGTCTTACAGATTTCTTTGTACTGTACATCAACACTTTTTTTGAAGTAGAATAAAACAGACTGTAAAAAGTGCAACAATGGTGCACAAAATATGTGAGGTTGTTTTAAGGAAACTGAGAAAGCAAATCCACTAAGCAACTGCTGATTTGTGTTCAATTTACAAATTGGCAAACTTATCCTGACATGTTTTCACATTCCCATTACAGCTACACTTAAATAGCTGAACATTACAGTTAAAACATGCAGCAGCACTTACCTTACTGCCTTGAAGCTGCTTTCCTTAATTCCCAGAGCAGATGCAACAGGGGACTGTATCGACCAATATATGCTGTAAACAGTGTCAGGAGGCAAAAGTTTGCCAGATCCTCTGTGTTACAAGAGAGGGGAAAAAAAAAACCCTAGTCACGCTGTTCTCTGAAGCTGCTATGTCATCATGGTGATCTTGTGGTGTGGCATGTACAACAATGCAGCTTTCTAATGAAATGCAGGTGGATGCCATATTTTGTACAAGGACAACCCATCTGTTATTCCTGGGGGATGAGAGAATGATCGGTGTTTCACAAACCTGAGAAAGATAAACCCCTAGCCTTAGCCTTATACAAGGAATTTTTTTTATTATTTTAAAGGGAAAACATTTTCAGTTGTAAAAGAAATTACAAACAGACTTTTCTTTTCAAACTTACTTTATACTCCTAGACATGAGCTAACAAATAACACTGAGATCTCAATGCTTCTGTGCTTCTTCAGCCAAATGACTCATTCATTTTTCTGCTTTTTTCTTTAACTATCTTATGTCCACAGTAAAATATCCTTAAAAAAGATTTAGCGTAAGGAGCAGAACCAAGGCTGCAGGATTATTTTTGAATTACAACTTTTTTCACAACATTAAATACCGAGTTCAAAGTTTCTTCTGTAAAGCATTGGAATTTATTTGGTCTGGAGATTTTCTTTTGTGATTGAATGTATGTTTGTTTAAGAAAAACACATCCCAGGAATGATTTTTCAGCAGTTACTGTAAACTCACTTTATACATTTGTTCATTTTTGCACTTAGAGCTTTGTCCTGCTTTTCAGAATCTGGAACTACTCAGCTTTACGTTGTCTGTTTCTTATTCCATGGATGTAGTTCAAGAATGCATCTTAAGGCTTGGATGAGATGTTATTTTCACCAGGCAGTGCCAAAAAATAATGTACTAAGACAGTAACTCTTTAAAGCGGGTCTTAATGTTTCCATAAGAACCTTTCCTTACCTCTAAATGATGGATGTCTTCCCTTTTATGGGACACAAGCTCTTTCTTATAATGTTGGATGGAGACAAATATGAAATGTGTATATAGAAAGCATGAACAAGCTATTTTAAAGTGTCATTTGTGTTTAATTGTATTTTACTGTAATTTTTGTAGGTACAGATAAAGATTTTTAGTCTGCTTTGAACTGGCTATCATCATGAAAAGTCATGGCTGTGGATGCGGCTGGGCTGGAGAACCCTAGCAGCTTCCTGAAGAAGAGGAGCCTGGATGTGGGCAGCACCAAAATCTGCTGCTTATGCATCTGGGCCTCCATCCCAGTGCAGATTACTGGAAGCTGGGAAAGGCCTGGCATAGTTCACTGCCATTCATTGAGAACAGGGAAGATGCCAAATGATTGCAGACCTTTGTGCTTCTGCAATAACACAATTAGCAAACAAATTTGCTCAACATAGAGAACAAGTGCCCGTGCAGCCCACAGGGAGTGAATGTTACTCCTTTGATGTTCTGACATCACGTCTGTCCCCTTAGTGGAAGAGAACCGTTTACACATTAGGAAACACACTGATGACAGACCATAACCGCATTACTATTTGAACGATGCAAATAAGTGAAGGCGGAGCAGAGGGATTATGAGAGTGGATTAAGCTAAGTAGGTGAAGAAGTGTGCATGGCATCAGAAAGAGAAATGTAGAAGTGGACAAAGCTGTTGTTGTTCTGCATGTGGACAGAGACCAGATGGAATATCTCATGCATAGTGTGATACTTTTCTAAAAATCACTTCATTAGTTTCAGCTGAACAAGGGAAACCTAAATGGTAGCCTTGATTTCAAATGGGGCAACAAGCAGGAGCATTTAGCAAAATATCAATTGGAATAATAAAAAAAATTAATACAGAAAAAGATGCCATTTAAGACAATACTGAGGTTTGCTTTGTGGAAGGAGGTACAACAAGCTAAGCACTGGAACATAATATTTGTAAAGACAATTTTAAATTTCACAGGACAGGCACTAGTGGTTTCTCTGATTAAAGATGTGTTTTGAAGTGGAAGATCAATATAATAAAACATATTTTGAACTTTCAGTAATAGATGTAGTTTAACATTTGCAGTACATATAGAATTGCACATTGGTGACATATACAGGATAGTGGAGGCTTAATGTTCTTGGCACAGTTATATTTATGCATCAGTTGTTTATTGCATTGATTTCTGTGGGTCCAGTATACCTGCTTTTTCTCATTCTATTAACAGAAATACAAAACATGCATATCTTTGTAATTTGTAGAAAAATCTTATTAAATAAATGTGATGACATTTGCAATCAACATATGGTAAAAGCTTGGGTCACATAAAGTTCAGCTGAGACTTTTACATTCATATAGTTCCTGCCTTGCTGACTGTTTTAAATTAGCTATATGAATTGCACAGTCAGGATGAAGAAATCACATTCTTCCCAAGGATAAGGTATAAAACAATAGATATTCCCTTTTCTTTAATAAGTACTTTTCCATCTCTCCACTTTGTTATTTAATACTGTCTTTTCAGCATCATTTTATAAACTTTCCTAATCTTACTGTTTTGATTCATGAAGCAATCGCCTTGTAAACCTCTGTTTGGGAGAGCATGTAGGGACTAAGGCCCAGGAAATGGAGGTATGGCTTCTTCTGCAGCAAAGGGTGGGAAAGTGGTTGGGTGATTTCTTCCTTCCGGCCCTGTTTTATGGTTTTGGGGTTTTTTTTTGGTAGCTCCCAGAAGTCACTAAATGGCATGTGAACAGATTCTAGCTAATTTCCATGGAATACATTAAATAATGTGTAAATTCACAGATGACAACTAAGTTGAAAACCGGTTATCAATATGCTTCATATCTAACAATGCTAGGACATATTGATATTTCACCTTTACAGCAACTGTGCTCCTAACAAAGCCATCTCAGGTTTTTTTCTCCAGAATTAATGTTTTTCTTATATCTTTTTTTTTTTTTTTTTAATGGGAAATGTGATCAAGACTTATTCTCACTGATTTTCTTTGCCTTGTGACACATGAGCAGAAATGTTCCTTTTATTTGATTCAAAGCTCCTTTCTTGTTAATTCATATTTTCATGGCTGGAGATGGCCAAGAAGTCTGGTAGGCTGTAGTGAAACCAGAGCTGACTGCAAGTATATCACTGATGTTGGTGAGATCTAGCCTTCCAACATTGTTGAGACAGGTTCACTGTTTTATCTCTTCAGTCATCAGTGATATCCTCTCTGCCTTTTCTCTCCTGTAAAACTGTCTTCTTTATAACTTTTAAGCACTTCTGCATAAATGGAAACTCGTCCCAATCTGTTTGCTTTTAATCCCCTTTCTCAAAAGAAACTTCAAGTTATTAAAACTTAATAGGTATTATCTAAACCAACAGCTTCCTTTCAGTCTTAAACCTCTGTACACATCTGTAACACATCTAAGAGTAGAATATCTGGATCATAGAACTATATAGCCTCAGCAAAAGTGCTTGTGGAACTTTTCACATTGCCACAAGTAGTGAATTTTGAACTGATCACTCATAATTTAAATTAAATATTACTCTCAAGATGAAATGAGGGCTAGTTATTTAATTGGCTATTAGCCATTTTAATTGGCTACCTGTAACAAAAGGTAAAGAAAACTCCATTAAGGGAAAAAGTTATTCCATGGACACCATACAGGAAGCCACTTAACTATGAAGAGGTAGTGTAGTGTTTATGCATGATGTTTTCCATATCTTTAAACAGTGAACATATAGCCTATTAGCCTATATATGGTGAATAAATAAAGATACGATATTGACTCAAATCTCCAGTAGTAATTAGTTACATGTTTTTTGTGAAATCTTGCAGCAATTTAAAAATACTGAAGACTGACTCATATCAAATGAGTTCCACTAAAAACAATTCAGTTCCAGATTCTGAAGGCTGTAGGTGCTTATTATTTTTTCATCTGAGAACTTCCATTCCTCCAATTTGAAATTTTATTTGTTCAGCCTCTACTCTGCACTTACACGTTAAGTGGAAAGTGTTAGAGCACATACTATAAGCATTACAAAATTTGTGGTGATCCAAATGCTTTTTTTCCTTTCTCCTAAAAAGGAAATAACAGCTTTGGAAATTTACAAAAATGGTAATAGTGGTACAACCTATTAGCAGACCACAACAGATATTTTAGTTGAGCATGAATCTTTGTTTTTGTCATTCTGAAAAATTGCTCACTGTTTTTCTTCAAGCTTGACAGTGTACATATTCAAGTACTGTTAGCAACCTGTCCATTGCTTTTCCAAATGTTTTTGTACTATACTGTAGTTAATGTGGTTCAAATTGTCAATGGCAAAAATCCTGTGAGTTGATTCAAAACTTGATCAAAACTCTTTTATGATAAAAGCTGCAGAGATGAACGCAAGATGCTGTTTCTAAAACATATTCTAATATATGTATATATGGTACTTTGTGTTATAACATTTAAAATGTGCTGACCTAGGTATAAAAGAAAGTCAGGTGTCCCTGGAACATGAAGCAATTCAAATGATTCCTAATGTAAAGAATGTAATACCAACTCAAGGAGGTATCAAATTTGTGGGAAGGTTGTAGTTACAGGTAAAAATTATAGTAACAGCTGTGTACTTTAAACAGTACAGATAATTTATAGGAAAAGAAACAGGTGGATTTGGCCAACTTGGCTAGTTCACTGCCTATTATTTATATATATTAATGCTGTACCAGTGTGGACCTCCTTTGAAAATCGTTGGGTGGTAAACATCTCCTCCTAATCTAAGCATTAGCAATGTCTGTCTGCTTTAAAATCACTACACTTTGAGGTGAGAAGGGATGCTGCATCATTGATCTCAACCTGCTGTATAAGACAAACCATTTAAATTCACCCTGTTGCTGTGCTGAATTAAACAAAACACCTTATGGGTCCCTTTCAGCTTGAGATGTTTTATGTAGAAAGCAGCAGTCTGGTGTGCAACCACATACCTCTTAGCTTTGGACATGATGTCCAGACAACCAGCATGAAGCACTTGGGTTCTGCCACTTGATACAACCTTCTACTGGAATATATCCACTTGGTAATAAATTGTCTTTGCCATGAAGATGTGAGAGTTTGGGAACCACTTAATGTGCAGTTTTTTAAAGTACTGCTCACTGTCATTTTAAAAATGAAACATCTTGGAAATATCTACTGCTAGTACCTGAGACCCTGTTATCCACCAAGTCTGCAACCTTCTGAGCAAGTAAAGGCTTGTTAGGTAGTACCTATTAAATAATTAGTTATCTATTAGTATCTATTCTGCAACTGAGTTTTATTTTTGCCTTGTTACTAACACACAGAGAGACACTATTATACACACTTAATATCTCCTCATTCTTCATGTCTCATGCTTTTCTTTTTCACTTCCAGTGTATTTCACTTTTCTACTGAAACAAGCACTCTTATGGTTAAAAGTGGTCCTTTTGGTCCTAAAATCAGGGAGGAAAAGTTATTTGGTAGGATAATCTCTTAAATTCTTTTTAAGTATAGGTACTCTTATTTTTCTTCTAATTTTTTCCTCCCAGACAAATTTTCTCATCCTTTTCCTGTTTGGGACATTGAGCTCCTCTGAAATACTGGCTGGAAATATGCTTTTGACCATATTAAATGGTCAGCTTTGGCAACCACCAGATTCCAATCCAGTGATTAACTTGCCTTAATTCATCATAAGGAGGTCCAGAGAAGATTTACCTCATGTCGTATGCAATACCTTTTATCTTAGGAATTTTACAGTGTTGAGAAACTCTACTAATGCTTTATTATGAGCTGCATGGCACAGCTAGAAACATCTCACAACTTCCTCATTGGAAAAGCTATGTATTTCATAAGTTACTCCATCATATATCTCGTTAAGGTTACCTCCACTTCTCTGGGAAATGCAGGCCACCTTTTTTATAAATGGTCTCAGATGCTGTCTCTCACACTTTGGTCCTGAGAGACAGCAGACATGAATGTCTACATGTGTGTTAGAAGCCCAAGCATTCTTCATGGTCAATGAGGACCTTGTAAATAGTTATGGAGCTTGGAGAGTGATTCGACTCTCTAACACAGACATCGTAACAGTATTCTGTTACCTAAATGTAGGCATCTAGTATCATTTGAGATGCTCAAAGGTATCCAGATCATCTGTATAGTTTATGAGAAAATACTTACAGACTTGTCCCCTTTCCAAGTGACAGCTGATGACAAAGTACAATACTCCACACCGCTTAATGGCAAGGCATCTGCATTTAGACAATTGCCTGTTGTCAAAGGGCTTCAATCAGCTGGTGATGCAAAGGCATCTACTGCTGACATGACCTGGACTGTACAGCATATCCAAGAGGGTCTGGCGGCTACGAATCAGGATCTTGAGGAGACCTGTCCTGTCTTAAAGTAGTGTCAGAAGGACAGGCACATCTAAGTTATCTAGAATGACATTAAACACTTGTGTTTTGGTACCTGAATAGTGTCCTTGGAGCTTCAGTCCAGGAGATAGCCAGTTTCCTAAGTGAGGTAATATCCTCACTTTGTGTAAACTGTCTGAACAGTGTTTTTTCCAACAATTTTCCCTGTAGACTTTACTTAGCTGAGTATTCAATACAATGTCTGCAAAGAAATGGCACAAAAATAGAGCCAAGCAAAATGAGATGTACAAGCCTGGAGACAGTCATGATCTACTCCCCCACAGGTATTTTCCATTTTCATACCACCTCTAAAAATGACAATAATAAAAAAAGGAAAAATAGGGAATTTTTTGAAAGGTCAAATAAAAATTTGGAAGACAGTCTTCTTCTTCCATGAGATCATCACCAGAGTTCTTATGAACAGTTTTCTTTTGGTTTAGTCAAGCAAAGATTTTTCAATAGATTTCATATATAATTATGTAAGTTACAGACAAAAATAATTTAAGAGATTTTGTATCACAAGCTTTCATAAGCATATTTTGAATTGACACAAGAGTGCTTAAGGTCTAATTTGCTCTCCATCTCACCTGAGGGACAAGCTGTACCAACATTTCTCTCATCCTGTGTTGCTTAAGGAGAATACACCACTTGCAAAGTATTCTTGTTTTCCTCCCATAGTTTCTAAACCTCTGTCTACTTAGCCTGACTCTATTTCTTTACCTCTTTGTAATTTTTTTGGACTTCAGTAAGCACTGGAGTAAGTAATTGTAGTTGAATAATTAGGTATCTGTAGACTTATGCACATGTATGTCTGTTAAATGGCAAACTGATCTGGAGCAAAAACTGGAATGAAAATCTCTCTCTTTAGCTTCCCAGCAGTCTTTTTCGTGTTCTCTTAATATTTAAAATTACTTTGCTTATATATGTTATACTACAAAACAGAACAGCATTTTCAAAGATGCTGCATATTTTTGGAATAGCAATATGAAGGTAATCTAAGGGAAATTTCTTTCCTTCTCTCTTCAAATGATGGTTTGTAATTTCTTTTGGATTGTAGGTATGGAAATTAAAACTTTGCAATCAAATATTGTAACTCCTCCAAACTCTCAGCCAGATCAAAACTTCATGTTATCAGCTGTTTAAAGATACAAAAAGACAGAAATAAACTTTGCCATGAAGGGCTGAAGGAAGCATTACAGATGACTGAGAAGAAAATATTAGGAAAGTATTCAGATAGTCAGCAGGTAACAGCAATGCCAGTATTTGGGTATTGCTACCAAGACAGTGCACTGGAGGCAGCATCACACAAACCAAGACTCCCTGGCTCCCATCCATGAGCTGATTCACCAACTGGAGAGCCAAGGAGTGAACAACAAGACCCATTCACCTTTCAGTAGTCCCATATGGCCAGTGCAAAAATCTGATGGAGGTTGAGGTTAACAGTAGACTATCATGGCCTGAATGAAGTGATGCCATCACTGAGTGTGGTTGTACTAGGCATGTTAGAGTTCCAACATGAACAGGAGTCAAAGGCAGCCAAGTGGTATGCAACAATTGACATTACCAGTGTATTTCTTTTTATTCCTTTGGCAGCAGAGTGAAGGCCACTGTTTGCTTTCACATGGAGGGGCATCCAATACACCTGGAATTGACTATCCCAGGGGTGGAAGCACAGCCCTACCATTCATCATGGACTAATCCAAACTGCAGTGGGAAAGGCTGATGCCTTTGAACATCTACATTACATCAATGATATCATCATATGGGGCATCAAGGCAGAAGAAATGTTTAAAAATAGAAAAAGAGTAATTTGCATTCTTCTAAAGGCTGGTTTTGCCATAAAAAAAGCAAGGTCAAGGGATCTGCACAGAAGATTCAGTTCTTGGGAATAAAATGGCAGGACATATACCATCCTGTGCCTATGGATGTAGTCAAGAAATTAGCAATTATGTCTCCACCAGCTAACAAGAATGAAACACAAGCTGTCCTCAGTCTTGTGACTTTCTGGAGAATGCATAATCCAGCTTGTAGTCAGCATGTGACCCCTCTCTATCAAGCAACTTGAAAGAAGAATTATTTTGAGTGGGGCCTTGAGCAACAACAACCCTTTGAGCATAACACACAAGAAATAGCTTGGTAGGTGTTGGATCTGTCTTGGGAGGACCAGCTGTGAAAAATGTACTGCAGCTGGGGAGCATGGTCTCACCTGGAGCCTCTGGCAGCATAAGGGTGAGCTATCTGTAGCTCAATGGGCCCATGAAACACTGGAACATGTAGGGAGATGTGCCACATACTGATGGGTTCATCAGAAGAAACCCAAGGTTGGTGATTAGGGTTTTGGAGCCAGGGGTATCAAGGATCAGGAGCCCACTACACCCCAACAGGAAAAGAGATAATAGCAACATATGAGGGCGTTTGAGCTGTTTCAGAAGTTGTTGGTACAGAAACACAGCTCTTTTCGGCACCACAATTGTCCATGTTACACTGGATGTTCAAAGGAAAACATCCCCTCTACACATCACACAACATACATGGAGTAAGTGGTTAGCACTGATCACACAATGAGCTCAACTGGGGAAACCCAACCACCCAGGAATCCTGGAAGAGGTCACAGACTAGCCAGAAAGCAGAGGTTTTTCAGCACTGGGAGGAGGTAGCTCATGACAAGAGGCACCACCGTGTAATGAGTTATCAGAAGATAAAAGGTGTTATCCTTTGTTTACTGATGGATCCTCTCACGTGGTAGGAAACCATCGGAAGTGAAAAGTTGCTGTTTGTAGTCCCGTGTGACAAGTTGTGGAGGTCACTGAGTCAAGTCAGTTTGCAGAAGTGAAAACCATCCACCTAGCCTTAGACATTGCTGAACAAGAGAAGTGGCTAGTTCTCTATCTCTGTACTCACTCCTGACTGGTGGCTAAAGCCCTTTGGGGGTGGCTACAGCAGTGGAAGAACAATTGGCAGCACAGGGATAAATACATCTGGGCTGCTGCATTGTGGCAGGACATCTCTGCTGGTGTAGAAAACATGGCTCTAAAGATATGACATGTAGATGATCACATACCCAAAAGCCACACCACTGAAGAACATTAAAACTATGAACTGGTAGACAAGGCTGACAGAACTGCAGTAGTTCAGGTGGACCTGATCTGGGATTGTAACGGTGAGCTATTAGTAGCTTGATGGGCCCATGAAATACTGGGACATCTAGGGAGAAATGCAACACACTGATGGGCTCATGATCGAGGGGTGGACCTGACCATGGAGGCCATCACCCAGGTCACTCATAATGTGCTGCGATCAAGTGAGTCAAACGAAACCGGTGTTGGTGCCCAACAATCAAACATTCTGCTTCTCCTGCCTTGAGCACCCATCTTAACAGACTCCAGTCATAGCCTGTTGTTATGAACATTTGGAGGAGTAGAGGAATCCCATGGAATTATCTATCTGTTAAAAGACAGCAGATAGTAGTTAACGAGAATGTATAAATTCCTATTTTCCAGAAATAAGATCTGATTCCAAGCTTTAACAGAGTAATAATTTTAAGTGGAAAAGCTGGTTTCACATAGAACTGCTGACACAAACAGCTATAGCCGTACCGGTGAGCAACACTATAATTTAGGTCATGTTCCTATCCCATAGATAACTTCGATAATATGGCTAGCCAGTTGCGGTATAGCAAAATCCACTGCTCCTATTCCAATCTCATGAAAGCAGAATAAGCCCTTCTTTTTTCCAGACCTGAGCATCACACATTTGTAATAAATTTGCTCATGAACAGAAGGGTTTTACATTATGTTTTAGCAGTTAAATCCTTGCATTTATTATGGAACTTTTAGCACAGCAATAATTGAATATCGCTGCAAGTACCTGGTGTCAGAAAAAAATATAAACAAGGCAATCACATTAGAAAATCCACATCTTTTTTTTATTCCTGCTTTTCTCCTACCTTACTGAGGTTTACTCCTCTCCCTTTCTGGGACTTAGTAAAAGGAGGGTTCTGAGGCATGCAAATGTTGAATGAATTATGAATGAGCAAGGCTGGTTCTGAGCACAAGTGAGCAACATCCTCATGTGCCCAACATCCAGAACCATCAGAGGTTTGTGTTGTCTCAAATTAGTGGCTTTTCCAGGGAAGTCACGTGAGGGTCATACTTGCAAGCAAGTGGAGAACAGATGTGCAGGTGATAGCCCACAACATTCTGATTCAAAGCATTGGGAAAGGGAAGAAAACATTTGCTTTACCAATGAGCATGACATCCATCTCCCGAAAGCCACCACTAATGACTTGTCACATATTCACATGCCAAACTTTTTCAGAAATGTCTTGGAAAACAGCGTTTGGGCTCATAATTTGCTCATTGAACATTTTACTCCATGCCTACATGCCTCCCTCAGCCTAGTAAATGTCAACTTGTCTCTGTCTGAACTGCCTGTTAAGCTTGGATCCAAGAGTGTCCCCTGAGAACAACTCTGTGCCCTGAGCACACCAGCAGGCTCTGACTGCCCTGAGCAGCCTCATCCACATTCTCCAGACATGACGCTTCCTTCCATTGGCCCAGCAGCTGTATTTAAGCTGAACCTGCAGCCCTGGCTGTGTTGTGGGTATGCTGTGCCCAGTTTTGTACCTGTCATTATCTTACTGACTCTTATCTCAGCTTGACGTTGGGCCTGCCTCCTCAGTGGACATCTGTCACTGGATGGTTGGCCAGCCCTGGTTACAATCACCAGACTAGCTCTGCTCTTCTTCATTTGGTGATGTGGGACTGTGTATGAGGTTGCTGCCTTGTCTTGTGTAACAGCTGGCTCCCAGCTTGCCTTCTCTTGCACAGTATGGTCAGGGCAGCAAGAGCCTCCTGGCATACTCAGGGCCCTGGTACTGCATATGGCATCACAGAGTAGTTTGGGTTGGAAAGGACCTTAAAGATCATCTAGTCCAACACCCGTGCCATGAGCAGGGACATCTTTCACTAGATCAGGTTGCTCAAAGCTCTGTCCAACCTGATCTTAAACACTTCCAATGATAGGGCATCCACATCTTCGCTGGGAAACCTGTTCTTGTGTCTCACCAGACTTATAGTAAAGAATGTGTTTCTTATATCCAACATAAATCTACCTCTTTCAGTTTAAAACCGTTGTCCCTTGTCCAGTTACTGAAGGCCGTGGTTAAAAGTCTCTCTTCAACTTTTTTGTAAGACTCCTTTATATATTGAAAAGCTGCCATAAATTATCCCCAGAGCTTTCTCTTCTCCAGACTAAACAAACTCAATTCTCAACCTTTCTTCATAGGAGATATGTTCAAATCCTCTGACCGTTCTCATGGCTTTCCTCTGGACTCGCTATAAAAAGTCCATGTCTTTCTTGTGCTGGGGACTCCAGAACTGGATGCATAACTCCAGATGAGGGTTTCATAAGAGCTGAGTAGAGGGGGAGAATCACCTCCCTTGACCTGCTGGCCACAGGATTTTTTATGCAGCCTAGGATGTGACTGGCTTTCTGGGCTGCAAGCACATATTGCCAGCTCATATCCAATTTTTCATCCTCCAGTATCCCGAAGTCCTTCTCTGCAGGGTTGATCTCAGTCATTGATCTCCCAGTCTGTACTGATTCTGGCATTGCCTTGGCCTTCAGGAAGTCATGTACTTCACATATGTTCATGTACTACCACACATGCTCTCATACCAGCCCAGAAGCTGTCCATGAGGTAGCCAAGAGACTAGAAAGCTCTTTTATCTCCTCTCTCTCACTTGCACTGTGAGGGAGGTTGGAGGGGTGTGGAAAGCATCCTTGGCTTCCTCCTTTGCAGGGCAGAGCTTTGGTAAATGGGGCTTGTCTTCTCCAATTCCTATTCCTACTGCCTTTTTCAGCTCTGTAGGATAATCTAAAATAATTTTTAAGTTGGATTTTTCCACAGTGTGAGTACATTCCCATTGCCTAAGATGTAGGGAACACAGCAATCCTGTGGGTCAGAATTCTGACAAGGAAGTTCAAAGAAAATATTACCATTTCACAGTTATTTAGTCCTTTGACAGCAGTAAGGAGCCTAACTACTTAACTTTTTCCATAAAAATCCAATTATCTACATCTGTTGAACAGAAATTCACAGAATCTTCTCTATCTCCCTGTAACTCACACATCCAGTGGCTCCTACTATGTATCAAAAATGATTGGCATGTCTTTAAAGAACTTGGTGCTGGAAATGAGCAGTAAGGGATAGAAGAGAAAAAAATACCCAAAAGGTTAATCTTTTTGTTTAATTTTGGTGATGGCATGATGAAATATTAAATCGCCCGAGGTTTAGGATCCCTCAGTCGCTCCCCGTTAGCCAACACTTCAAAGGCAGTGCTTTGTTTCAAAACTTCATTGTAACTTACCACTTTCTCTTCCCACATTAGAATGATGTGTATGGACAAACCTCTGAAGGATTATTCTCAGAAGTGAATAAGCCTTTTGAAGCATTTCAGTTGTCTGGAGTTTCTAAGATAACCAAGCAATATTTAGAATGATTCTGCCTTTCATGTCAAGATTATTTTATGCATTTTGAAATTACTTTTTTTTTCCCCTGTATTCTGGAATTTGGTTTATTCTTTATAATATTTTGATTCTTACAAAGATTCAATACCTTGAAGTTAAAAGATGAAAGGGTTCATCAGCAGAATACTACGTGATTAACTTAATTGGTTCTGAGTTTTCCCATTGAAAGGGCTTTCTAACATGTATTTAGCAGCAGACACATGGTTCCTATTTTCCATGCCTTCATACTGGGATTTGAACACTTTCAGAAAGTTACTGTGTGGAGAAGCACTAGCCTAATTCATCTCAATTAAAGTCTTCATCTGGAAGCAATAATATAACTTTTTCAAACCTGAAGTTTGCAAAAATATTAGCAAAATCCTTAAGGCTTTTTCATGCAAATATAGTATTTCATTTAATATATTATTTGAAAAGGAATAAAAGGTGTAAGTATGATTTATCCTTAATTATATACTTCATTGCTGTTGAGTCAGTAACATAAAAAGCTGTGGAAAAAAGATTGATTTTTTCTTGATTTCATGTTAGATATTAAAAAAGAAAGAAATTGTATCCATTTATACAGAGTAAAGGAGTACATTTTCTACTGTGCATTCTGCCAAATGCTAGGTGCAACAAAAAATACCAATAGGAATTTGTGCATATAAGCAAAATATTATGCTATTTATCACCAGAAATAATAATGTGCAAATACTAATCTTCTCTCCATCTAGGTGTGAGCCAAAACTAGTACCTGGAACAATTCATTGGATGAAACTTTTCTGCATGGAAGTTTACACAGTTGTTTGTTTGTTTGTTTAAAAATTGCCTTTTTTATTTAGGCAGTGGATGGCATCTTGTGGTTAATTTCCTTCAAAATTGAGTGCCTGTCTGTAGCTTTTAGTTCCTCTGACTGAAAACATTGGAACTATTCATGTGGGTAAATGTTTGCAGATGCAGGGCCTACAATGTTTGTTATTTTCCAAAAACGTCTTCCCTGTGTTGCTTGCTGCAGTCATACATGTGGAGTCAAGACACATGGCCACCACTGCTTCTCAACACACTGCAGGTTCTCTGATTTTGTTATCAGTTCCCTTTATTTCTGTGTTTTTAATATTATATTATAATCTAAAAAGATGTGTCCATATATATATATATGATTAAGACAATATCATTTTTCATAGTTTTGTCCATTCTTTCTCCCACAGATTTAAGCCACAGTTTAAGCAGGCAGTAACAGAGCATTAACATTCTTCTGGTCTGCTGACTTAAGACACCCACATCGAGGTAATCTCCAAAGCTTTCAAGCAGCATAATGTACACACTGAGTAAGAGAACAGCCTGACAAAGCATTTTGAAGAAACCACATCTTTGTACCTCAGAAAGGGAAGTGTGGAGTTTAAGAGGCAGGGTAAGCAGCCCTTTGTAGTGCCTGCATCCAGACCAATCCTCAGGCACTTGTACCCTGGCAGCCCTAAGCTTCCAGAGCGGGAAGCAGGACAGGAGACCAAAGCCTGGCTTATGTCACTTTAAATGTATCCATTGATGAGTCTAGCTGTTTGAGTGTTTGTGTTGAGTTTAATTCAAACATTGAAACAGGTTCTGTGCCTTTTCAGGACATGCAGAGATACTTTGTTCTACTGCAGCTGCTGGAGCACCGTTAGGGTAATGTTTTATGCAAAAATTTATCAACTATTTTTAGTTCCACTACTTTAATATGAAGATGATGCACTTAATATTGAACATCTCACAGCCCATGTTTCCCCTTCAGTGTTATGCAAAGTTTTTACTAACATGCTCCTTCATTTCTTTTTATTGAGTAAACGACTTCCAACTAAATTAGCACTGACTTAACGCTTTCGGTGGGTTAAACTTTGGAATGGAAAAAAACCCCAGTAAACTACCTAGCAATAGCTTGGTAATGACCAAGAAAAATAAGGCCACCTCTTCTGGAAAAAACTAGAGATGTTGGCCAGTCCCTGTAACAAAACTGTCTTCGGAGCATGTGTACATTAAGAGAGAATGAGCAAAAACACATCCATGTGCAAAGCAAGAATATCTGACTGCGGACATACAAAAAGGCTATTGATTTCACAGCTATGCCCTCTGACCTTAAGAAAAAAAAAAAAGGGCAAAACATCAGAGTACGTGAATTTGTGTAGTCTCTTTTCACAAAGCCTCATAAACATCTTTCGTCCTTGTTTTCACAATTAGTGAACAGTAACTTTGTTCCTGTCCCTCAGTGACACTAGATGGCACTTCAGAGTAGTGGTGGGATCAGAAAGCCTTTTGTAATCTTTTCTAGTTATTTTGGATATGATATTATAGATGCATCAAATTAATGCTTGCATAGCACAAAAGCAATTTCTCATCTTTCTGTTAATTTGTATGTATGACTGCAAAGTAGATAATACTATCTGGTTTTGAAAAGTTAAAACCATAGAGAGAAAGGGATTGTAACAGTGGTTCATTAGTAGTCAAAAAGACAAGTTATGGGCCAAGGAACTATTGCCAGACATTGTGTTTAGATGATTTGAGAAACAGTTTCTGGAGGAAACTGAAAAAAAATCCCATAGGCCTGGAAATCAGAGCAACATCTTCATGCCATGGATTTCAGACTTGGCCTTTTCTTGGAAATGAAATTAGATTTGATGTCATTTATACATCAGCAATCAAGTATATGATGGCTGACCATAATCTGGTGTACTTTAGGAGAAACCAGCCAGCTCCCTTCTGACCTTAAAAAACAAGTTTATATGAAGGGGCTAACTGATTTGTAGTCAAATTTTGAACAAAAACATTCTTTATCAATATATGGTTTTGCTAGCATAAAATGTGTTTGTACTTTTGGAAAGCCTATACCTGAGGAATATCATTAATTAAAAAGGGAAAAAAAAAAAAAAAAGAGAGACAGTGAATGATACTACTAAAGTAAAATAATAAATTTACATTATTTCCATTGAACTGCAGTAAAATCATAAAGAAGCATTGCTTCTTCAAGACATCATTTCCAACTTATATAGCAATTCAGTAGAAAATAAAAGCTATTATTTTGTTTAGTTAAAAATCTTTTACAGGGTTAACATTTTAATTAACACTTTAATAAGATTCATGACTAGGGGAAAAATTATGCATTTAGATACCAAAAAGTAGCAGAAAATTTTGGACACAATTTTCCAAAGCTTTTTAAATAAGAAAATAGTAAGTCCAAACATTTACTCAAGCACGTTTGTAAGTAGTATGATGAATCATAGGTGAAATTAATTTTAGATGGCAGAAAATGCATTGCTGTCTGTAATTTTATTATTCTGTCTTCTTTATCACAAAAAAGATGGAATTTTTAAACTATTAGAAAATTATTTTTAAAAGTAAAGACAAGTACTATTATTTTAGTTTGGATTTTTCATCATTCTATATTCTGTGGAAAAAATAAGAAAACTCTGGATGTCAGTTAAATTTTTCTATCATTCTTGCAGTTGAGGATCTGTCACTACACATTTTTATTCTCATATCTCTGGTTTCCACCTGCTTGAATTTTCTGATTATTAGGATACATTTTTTTCAGGAGGGTCTACTCCCACACCTGAGCGTTTCTTTCTTTTTCTTTTTTTCTTTCTTACAGAAACCTCTTCCTGTTAAGTTGTATCTTTCTCTGCTAATTTGAACCATGTACACAAGGACCCTGTGGTGTTGTTTTAGCTAAGACAATGCCTTTGTAATCTATTGAAATTACAGTGCTTAGTTTTCTGCATGAAGTCTCTCTCTGACTAATAGCAGATATCCAATCAAGAACCAAAAGGAAAAAATCTAACTGATGATTTTCTGAAGGGTTTTCAGTCTAGTGACAGGATATCATGGACTGTTAGTTTTATTTTAAAATAAGACTCAGAAAATGTGAAACCGGGAAGAAAAAACAGATGCAAATGGGGGAAATCATTGGCTACTATATGAAGAAGATAGCTAACAAGAGTGCAAACATGCTTTTTCTGTGTAATAGCTTTAGTGATTCATAATAATTTCCAATTATTTACTACCTGAATACATGGTGGCTATAAAGAAAATATATTCATTTCCAAAAGAAATTCCTATGAGCATTAGGCATGAAAAATTTTCTTGAGGCAAAAGAATTTCATAAAACTTGCTCTTATTTTAACTACCACCATGAAAAATATGTTCATTTTTCAAGACTTAATAATAACTAAAGTTCTGACACACCATATTATGCTATCAAAACGGAAAATAAAGACAAACACTGTGGAGTTTGCCTGTATTACATTATTCTTTAATATAAATGACATATAAGTTTTACAAATTAGAGAGATTGACCTTGGAGTATTAAGAGGCTGCAGAAGACTCTTTTAAGGTGACATTTTTATTGAATATATGTTTAGCTTTCTAGATTGACAGTAGAAATGTGCAGCCTACCTTTGATGTGCTTGCTACCCACTGGTATGGGTTGAAGAATCCCAATTTGCAGAGGGCTTCAAATCACTCTAAGAAGATACTTCTGTGAATGATGTCCCAGCAACGTCCAACTAGGCCTTGCAGTTATTTCACTTCATATTTTGCTATACTTAACGATTTTGCTTATAATCTAAATTCCACAAATTCATCATATGGTGAGCCTGCATATCTCTATTTGACAATTGAAAATATTGTTTAAAAAGTAAAAACAGTAAAGGTTGCTGACAAATTTACAATGTAGAACAAGTGAACAATGAACTGCTATTATTTTTGGTTTAGATATATACACGGATTGATACCAACGACTAAACCCTAATACAATACTCTGCAAGGCAGTCTCACTGGAGTAATTAAAAATGTTCTTGTGACTAAGGTGAGAGATTTGGTCTAGAGAAATTTAGTCATTGAGCTCCAGACATAGGATACAGGTTTTGTACTGCAGACTACTCATTATTTTCTTCAATAGGATTATGTTATGCTAATCCTGAATAGCATTGCTCTAGAAGAATGGCAAACTTTAAAGAACTATGTGTACAATATGAATTTATTTTATCTTTCCCCAAATAATGACATTAGCAACAACTTTATTTGCCTCTGCTAAATAGATACATTCAGAATTAGCTTAGTGTTATAATGGATATTTTTAAACCTCCAGGGCTTGAAATAAATTTAAAGGAGGTAACTCTCACCATCTCAAGACTTAAGATGGTTTGAGAGTCTTTTTTCCCTCTACTATTTTTTGGTGTGTGTGTGTGGCTATAAAAATAACCTCAATCACTATCTTTTTTTATATCATAGATTGACAAATATTTACTCCGAATCTCATATACAGTGGAATCTGAAAGCCTGTAGCATTCAGCAAACTGAAAAATACCACAGAAAGCATGCTGTAAAAGAAGGCTGAAATAAGTCAGTTTAAAGCACAGTTGGCAATTTTTTTGATGGTATGCTTCATCTTGTACATCTGTAATGATTCTTTTATTCTACATCATTGGATCATCTTCACTTTAAAGTGAAGTTTCTGGTATTTAGCATTAATTGTTAGCAACAATTTTTTGAACAGGCCTATTACAACAGGTACTTTAGCTGAAACACAACCGAACCCCATCTTTAGACATCTATTTGTAATTTCCAATCTGTACTGCTGAGCGTTCATGGATACACCGGAAAGCAGAGGGCTGGATTTCCCAGTACTGCACGGGGTTGCTGAAGAGACTCACACCGGAATAGCTAGCTTTTTTGGTGTTGTAGCCAAGAGGGCAAAAGTCGTTGATACCAACTGAAGCAATTTTGTTGTTATGAAGATAGACCACCTGAAAAATACAGAAGTACAGAAGTGAGAAATAGAGCTACTGTGACAAATAAGATATATGATTTGATGTCAAATACTTGATATGTATCATACAATGTTATACAGATTAACAGTATATCCTTTTTCCAAAGACATGCTTGATCCTGCTTACTTTTTGAAATACCTAGAGTATACCCAATTAGAAACAAATTATACAGAAAGAGCAGGAACTGTGAAAGGCAATGGAATAACATTACTATAATTTGATCATATATAATTTGATCATACTATAACCAAAACAGGAGTCAAAGATGTGGAATTATGAATACAGTGCTGTGGTTCAGAAGCATGTACTATACATAAAGAATGTATTTTGTTTCAGTCGGTTTCTCTCCTGCTCTAATATTTTCAGTCTCATGAGTGCAACTGTACAGGACTCAGAGAAAAAGTAATCTAATGATTTAAAATAGCTGATGAATATTAATCTGCTCCAGAGTCACTTTTTCTGATGAATTTTCCCAAACTACATACAAGTGGTGATTTACATTTGGGAGTCTTCATTCTTTGGGAGCTTTCTCTCCCATAAAATCTTAATCCAAGTGAAGGCAGATTTTAATTGGTTCCAAGAGGCCATATTTCTAGCTATCCAGCCACACAGACCTAAAAAATACTGCTAATGTGAAATGCATATTGTCTCTTCACCCTTCTAAAGGCACAGCTTTGTGAGATACCAAGAAGAAGGTTCTTGGGAAAGGGTGCAAAGTGGCACTGAGTAGAATGAAAAAAAATTAAATAGAAGAAATGTTCTTTGGAAGCATCTTTTGGGTAAAGAGGAAATCAAAGTACACAAATAACCTCATACATCTTGCATCGTCTCAGATACTCAGAGATAATGAATGCACACTTCCAGATCTATGCACTTCCATAGCTATATCCACACAAAAATCAGAATAAGAGTCTTCCTGTTGTATGCAACTTTTCCATGCCTATTCAACAGTTTATGAAACTTGCATTGTTACCTTTTGCACAAACTCCGTATATGTTTCTGTCCAAGACTGAATAACTACACAATTGCCATTTGGAACCTTTCAACTATTACTCTCAGAGGCAGTATGATAAACATTACCTGGATATATTTGTGTTCACCCAGCCCACCAGGTACTCTGACAAGTTCATTGTTGTTCAAATGGAGCTCTCTCAGATGAGGTACATTGTTAAGAGAGCCATTTTCAACTGAAGAAATACTGTTGAAGCTGAGGCCCAATCTGAAAAAAACAAAAAAAAGCAAAACCAAAACAAAACAAACACAAACAAACAAAAAACCAAACACAAACAAACAAAAACAAACCAAAGAAGATGTTAAACTTGCCCACATAACCATCTTTCTTGGGTTGATTACTTCTTTACACTACTGTTGTAGAACTGACGAGGCTAATTTTCTGAATTATGTGCAAGGTACAGTCACCACGGATAACTAGTTTAGATAAATGAATTTAAATAACTTTGACGTCTGATGTGAACTATCATAATTATCATGATATCATTCAACTTGTGCCCATGTTACTGTATACTTCCATGAGCTATATGACTAATCACACTGTAAATACATACTGTGTACCTCCATCAACACCAGTCTAAAAGCTGAGTAAGAGTTTATTGTATGACTTCAGGAGCATTGGCTGTAACTTGCTTTGTCAAACTACATAACCCAGAGTGACCAGAACTGTTAAGTTTAAATCTTCCCCACATCATTCTAAGATACTCATGTAGTTAAGAGCCATGATACAGACTGAAAACAGAAGCTGAGTCATGCTTAATGATCTGTTCAGCAGACACAGAAATGAGTTGTATACGTTTCTCCTAGGTTCCAGTTCAGAGCTTTCATTACAAAATCATCCTTCCTGCTTTATATATCCACATTCTGGGTTTACTAGCCCAATTTATATCCAACTTGGAAAATCTGGTCCTGTCTGTGCATTTCTGTGTTAACCCTGTTTTGGTTTGCAATTACTGATCTACATAATTTTTTCAAGAGACTCTTATAGGTTACAATGCTCTGTGTTGCAGTAAGGAATTCAGTGGTAATTATGCAGGAGTTGTCATCAGTAGTGTTGTCTTTTGAGAAAAATTATTTTTATAAAGGAAGAATTTTAATTTAAAATTTATTAGAACAGAAGTCTTTTAGCATAGCGTACATCAAGATTTAGGAAAGCTTGGGGAAATCTGTCTAAATATATGCTCACTACATATGCAAGTCTACAAGCAGGTTTGTCACACCTAGGGAGACCAGCATGAAAAAAGCGGTTCTGACTTTCATACTGGTTTGTTGAATCACAAGTAACCCCTTTAAAAAAAAGGGATGTACAAGATCCAACCCTGCATTAGCTCATGCATGGAAAGCCTTTTAGGGAAAAAGTGAAAATGGAGGAGTCTGTAGAAAAGTGCATCTAACTCCCACAAACATCGAAATTATATGTAATTACATCTTATCTAAATGTTTTACAAACAAACTCTCAGTCACTCTGGTCTATGTTTACAAATGAAGTAAGTCAATATTAGTGTGTAAAATACAGGTTGATCAAGAGTGTTGTGAAAGAATAAGGTCTTTATCTGTCATCTTTTTCCCACAGGAGAAAAAAAAAAGTGAGGAATTTGAAAAATCACTCTTGCTTAACACATTGACATATTACTTACTTTTATATTAGTGAACACTTTATATTAGTGAACAGGTAACATTATTCCAGTGTTTTAGCTGATCTAAATTATGTTCTAAATCATTGCACAGCATCATCAAAAACACATCTAAAAATTGAAGAAATTCTCAAATATTTTTTCACCTTCCTTTGTCTCCAACATCCTTCCTGGCCCATTTCCATATTTTTTTAAACAATATTCATGCTGCTGAAAATCATTGTTGTTCTGGGCTTGATGCAATTTCACTGCATTCAACTAGATCTTTCCACTAAACTTTAATAGAATATAGACATTAGTGACATGAGTTGTGTAATGTGTATACCCTCCTGTGGACCTCCAGCCTGCATGTAATCAGCAGAGTCTTTGTTTGGTTTAAATTCATGAGATTTTTTTTTTTTTTTTCCAATGCAGCACTACATGAAGACTTTTGAAATACTTAAGAGTAATTTTACAAGGAAAACAAAAAACCAAAAAGGGTAAATATTGGCTGTCTGCTGGAACTCAAGAATACAAAAGAGAATGAGCAGTGGATCTACACCAAGCTCTTGCATGGAATACTTTACTGTTCAAAATACCTTAACAGAGCCAGAAAAACTACCTGGTTTTCAGTCTAACTGTGCTCTGGGGTAGCTATTAGACTGTTGAGCATGAGTTAACATGATTCAGGAGGAAAGTGGTCTGGCCCCATAATTATGTTCCTGAAGACTTGTGTAAATAAAAGCTGTTTTTTGATAGCTTGTTTCTGTGGCATAAGGAGGTCCATGCTGCCCCTTAGATTTATCCCATATGTTGTCCTGGAGCTCTCCCATACTCCCCTCCTTTCTTCATCTGCCTGCTCTGTTATGCCCAGTGCACTACTTTTTTGCCAATCTGTATTCTGCCTCACTTTTCAACTTTGCAAAAGAGGATTTCTGATTAGGCTTAGGTTGCCTGCTTAAGCACAGGCCAGAGAGCAATTTAAAATTTGGTGTCTCTTCTGAGCAGCTCCACATTTCCACACCACGATCAACAGAGTATCTTGCTTCTCCATACAGTACAACCCCAATAGAAGCAGCCCAATATTAGATATTTTTAGTAGTCCATCAGCACTTGCTGCATAAAACTTTATGTCTTAAGGACTTCCACTGCTATTGTCCATGTGATGTTGCCTGTAGTGTTTTCCAAGTGTGAGTGTGAAAAAGCAGAAAAACTCTGTCATCTGCAGGACACACTCCACACCTCCATCTTCCAGTAAAGTAAATTACCCTCCACCTGAGTAGTTATGATCTTGGTTTGGTTTTGGAAGTTTTCTTTATCATTTCTCTGGAGGATGTTACTAAGCCTCTATCATAAACAATAACTCCGTCATATTCCCCTCATCTATAATTACGGGTTGTTTTTTTTTTCATTAAAATTTAGGAACAGACTTTTTTTGAGCAGGGATTAATCTGTGACCAAATATGGACATCAGACATGAGCTGAAATGTCTTACTTTACAAGATCTAGAAAGCTGTTCTAAGCTTTCTAGAAACTGCCAGATTGAAAATGCATGTTAAGTTACTGTGTACTTCATTGCACTGAATTGCTGTTCAAGCTATTATAAACAGTGGCACTTAGTTCCTGTTGCTCAGTAACCTTTGCTTTCTGTTTTCTGTCTTCATTATGGCAAGCAGAATGATTAAAAAGAAGACCCAGGAATTAGATCAAGGAACCTGATTAAGTCTTTTACACCAATTACACTTCTATTTTCATACAAAAGTTTTAAAGTATGATACTATTCAAGTACCTTGTAGTAAAGGCCCATTTTACTATTTTAGCATGTTATCAAATGTGAACTAATTCACAAATAATTCCATATATAGCAGTCTGAAACTGCTCTTTGGAAATTCTCCTTACATTATTCTACAGTTAGAGAAACTTGTTCAACAACATATTCACAGATTAGCATGGTACAATCACTCTGAAAAAATTAAAATTTTCATTTATATTTTATAATTGCATTTTTCTGTCATATTCCTGTACGAATTGCAGACTTGTGCTTCTTAAGAAACAATGGAAACACTGTTGCAAGCAGTTTTTGTTCCCATGTGCTTTTTTTCCTCAGTTTCCAGTGAAAATTGCATGAGCAATGAGGTGTCCCAGGAAAACTGCATTAACTGAAGATGGAAAAACAATGAAAGAAGCATGACATAATTAAAAAATCTAATTGCTCTCTTTATCTTCTTTTTTTTTTTTTAATCAAAGAAATAATTGTCCTGGGCATACGTCACTCATAACTGAAAACAGCTGGAAAGTATTGTTAGGAAGAAAAAAGTGCTTTGTTCTCTTAAGTAATACACAAGTCCACAGAAGCTTTTCCTGATAAGTTATGTACTTTAATGATTATAACTCTCATGAATCCCAGAATGATGTTTTCTAATTGTGTGTGTGCTGGCTACAATTTCTACTAATATTTTATGTGAAAAGAAGAAATCGATTCTTACTTTGCCAAGTTGGTGAGTCCAGAAAGACCTTCAGCATCAATTTTGCTGATTTTGTTGCCATCAAGGTGAAGTTCAGTAAGGGATGGGGGAAGGCCTGAAAAAGACAAGACCATCAAATTACTTTTGATAAAACTGGATTATTATTTTTTTGAAGGACTTGTGTTATACTGAAGCTCTTTTACAGTAACAAAAACATTTTTATTACATATAGCCAAGAACAATTCACTAAATGAAAGAAGGAACTTTCACAATCAGGGAAAATGAAAACCGCTACTAAAAATATTCTGGCATGAAATAAGATGAAGCTCCTAAAATCATCATAGAGTAATTATTTCTTTAAAAATAGTTGAATTAAATTATTCTCAGATATGAATTCTAGACTTCATGATTATCTAAATAGGACATACCTAATAATGTAAGAGGGTCTTCATTTTAGCCAAACTATCTACATACGTAAATCTACAAATAATTGGCATCCAGATATTTAACAAATGACAGACACAGAAAATGAGATTAACAAGATGAGGTAAAATAATTTTAATGATATTTTAGGTAGGGAACATAGTAGTTTACAAATTCTGTTTATCAGGAAAAATTTGGAACCAAATATTTTAACTGTCAAAGGAATGTCCAAAACAGGAAATGTGAGAAGAAAGAAATAACAGCTACTATTAACCTTCAAAAAGTTTTTAGCTATTTCAAAATAATCATCTGGTTGAATTATGAATAAATTGAATATGATTTCCTCTGGATTGGAACCATTCTGTTTTGGTTTGTTCTAATAGGTTACATTGAAGCAAATATTTCTGTTTTGTATAGGAATAGTATTATTGACTTCAAACTCACAGACTTGCGGAGGGATGATTTTATGCTTGTAGAAGTCCAGTTAATTCTACATGAGTTTATCTCTGTGTAATGTTGATCAGGCTCACCAACCAGGGTTGGAAGGTGAAAACATTCTTCCACTTTATATTTCAGATATGAGACAAGAAAAGCAAAATAACACAAAATGTCTTACTTCTGACAGCGCACTTCTTGTGGAGTTTCTCATAATAGAAAACCAAAATTTTCCAAAGAAATAAAAGTCAATTGATCAAAAAATGAAGTAGTCAAGTAATGGATATTCTACAGGCTGACTCAAAAGGCTTCCATATTCATTTTTTTCCCAGATGACTAGAAGTCACTAAATTATATCTGTGTAAATCTCTGAAATATTAATTGAATTTCTTACCTTTTGGGATGCTAGTAATGTTGGTGTCAGCAATACGGATGTAGGAGAGCCTTTTCATCCCCTGAAAAGCTCCATTTTCAATGCCTGAACTCTTGATTGGATTGGTGCCCAGTTCTGCCAACAAAACATGGTCATGAGTTGTGCTGCATGTAGGTACCTATAGCCTTCAGGTCAAAGCTAAATTGGAGATACAATTTCCTGGAGCATTTCTTGGATTTCTACATAAAATCACTGACAACTAAAAGCAACATCTTGAAAAAATACTGAGTTGATTTTGTTATAATTACTCATGCTCGTACCTAAGACAATCACTTGATTGAGTCCATTAAAGACAGCTTTTCTCAACTTAGAGATGTCATTTTCATGAGCCCGTATCTCCTGAAGAGACTTTGGCATGTTTTCTGGGAGTTCCTTCAGGTGGTTCTTGGACAGGTAAAGTCTTTCCAGTTTCTTCAGAGGAGCAAAAGCCAATGGGCTTATTTTGCTGATTTTGTTGTTAACAAGGATCAATGCCTGTGGAGTAACAATGGAGATCACAGGTGATCATTAGGGAAATTACTTTAGGAATGAAACATTTTTAAATGATCAATCTTTTCTAGTGTCTTTTGATGGCCAGTCTGGTGAGCTGAAGAAAATGTAATGAAGTACTAAACGACATAGATTACAAACTTCTGAAACGGTGAAAGACAAACAAAAAGTGCATAACCAATACGAGTGTTATTTCATTGCTAAGGTATATGTAGCTTCTGCTGATATCCATACTTTATACCCAAGAATAAGTACAACCCTTCCATCTGAAAGCTGTGAAGAATAATATATTCAGATATAACTAACATTTTTGGGTTTATTTGGGGGTCTAATTTCCTTTTTTTTTTTTTTTAATTCTGAGGATACTTTTATACCTTACCCATCATCACAGAATCATGTTCACCATTTTTTCCTGAAAAGTAAATTTTATGACTCAATACAGCGAAAGCATGGGCTGGCTTAATAAAAATATGCATATCATCACTTCTTTCCTGTTAGTCTTATAGACTAGACTTCTTAGCTCTCTCTCTGATAATAACAACATTTTTTGTAGAGATCTGAGCTATTTTTTTGGTAAACATAACTTGGTATGGAAGAGGAGCAATTTGAAGCATAATACTCTAAGTCCTGTAGTTAGGGATTGTGGACCATATTCATTCTGCCTACTATATAAGTGTTCTCACAAAACTGTGATATCGAGACTCAGGGTATCTAATCAAGTTAGCTCTCTGTACAGTCAGGGGAGAAAGGACTCGGTGGAAGCTTTGTTACTTGTAATAAACAGTGTCTGAATGCCTCTGACATTTTACATTACTGCTAACTCCCTTATTGATTAACCAACCATGACATAGAAGGGAGAAGACCAATTACTGTCAGAACAGCTAATGGAAAGACTTTCAGATATGATACATATCCGAATGAATTTTATTCCATCTGTTTGCTACCTCCTTGTCAGATTTACAGTGCTGCATGTTTGTGCAGTGAATTAGGTAGAATGGGCTGTATAAATATAGATATCTATTTATATTTATTACTAGAGAATAGCTATAGAGCATCTTTGTTCACTAACTCCATTATACTATTTTCAGAAACAAAAGACAATTGCTGATAAACCACAAATTTTTACACTGCATATACTATAGTTAACATTCAGTACATTTTAATACACTTCTAATATTTTCAAAATAACACCGTAGTCTGTTTCTTGGAGGAAAATTGTGTGTCCAACTCCTTCCATGATCAGTTAAGTATCAAAACAGTGCCAAGAAGTGTATCAGCATCTGTGACAGCACCTCTCTATCAGGAAAAAGAAGTGAGAAGTTAGTTTAAAATCGTATTTGATGTGTGTTTTTCCCCAGTGGACTCCTCTTGCAGATCATCCTCAGGAAAGCAAGCAGTGTGTTCTGTACATGGTTTCACACATAAAGCCGAGCATATCTGGTTTTAATTTTGTATCCTAGCTAGCAATAACATATTTGCAAGGGGAGGTAGAAAAGGTCACTCACAGTTCAGGAGAGTATTTCCCTAACAATAAGCCTCTCCCAAAATAAATATATTGGTCAGTAGAAGCCATGAACCCAACTCTCTTTTACTTGAGCCTGAGCTGTAAGAACTGTGTGGTTTCCTGAGTCACCATTGCCAGAACAGTGATAGAGATGTAGTTTCTGCCCATAGTGCAATACAGCTACCTGCACAATATAAGGATATGGGAAAAAATCCATTTATTTTGAGAGATACAGCTTGAATTATGCAGCTGAGTCTCTTTCATTGTTTTTATCATCATAACTGAATAACTGAATGTGGTACTGCAAATTACTTTTCTTCTGGTTTTCCTTAATTTTATTATGGATTTCTTTCCATAAATCTCTAAGTCAAGATTCAATGAGTTTAGACTCATCAGCACTTGAAATTTTTATCCTGCATCCTGCTTTGCACTGCTTGGTCATTTATTTCAGCTGAAAGTCTGCCTTATCTATTTTTCTTTTTTATTTGATTTGTTTTAGCTTTGTTGTCTTATAGATAAAAAATGTTTGGGCTATGATTATCACAGTTGCTGATCTGATGTGAAATATTGCTTGCTGGAAATAGATAAGTACACATTCAGCCAGGCACTGCAATGTAAATATTCTCTGAGTAGTCTGAGTTGTTACAGCCCTTCAGAGAAAAAACTGATAGACCTCAACAAAATCAGAAATTATCTAGGTGTCTAGGATTAATCTGCTCTGCTTTGCCAATGCTTTCTCCAGAATATGATCATGTTATCTTGGGGAAACACGCAGAAAAGTTGTTTTATTCAAACATTCAGAAAGTCTCTCACTTAGAAATGATGGTATCTATCAAAGTTATGTTCAAAAATACTGATTTCACAGTGGGAACATATGTATGGTTGTATAAGATGGGAAAGTATCACCAGTCTGTAGTTTTCAATTTTTTTGTAGCAGAACATCATTTCCCCCTTGCACCTGGCTCTGCAAGAGGCTGCTCCTGGTATTCTAAACCTGCATTATTTTTCCACACTGTTGTGCAGCTGTAAAGAAAAAGTAAACCCACACATCAAAATTTGTGAGAAGTTTTACCGTCTCCCAGAGCAACAGCAAATGATGAGGATAACACACCAGCATAGCACCTGGCAAGCCATGCCCTTGGGTTCCTTTCTCACTTCACAATAACTCTATTATATGTAAGACTTAAAGAACTAAGTTACTGCCTTGGAGCAATGCTGTTTACTTTCCTCAGAATGTGCCCCGTATGGTTTGCAAGTAACAAAAGTTAAAAAAACCTCACAAAATAAAATAAAATGAGAAACGGGGGAATTTAGCGGTCAGTGAAAACAGGAACTAGAGGAGAAAAACCTAGGGAAAACATCTGCAGGCAGTGCTATTGAGGGAGGGATGTTAGGCAAAACCATGCCGCATGGAATAGCTAACCTGAATAAAGCCCAGATGGCATGATGGGGCAGTATATTCACCCTCTTAAAGGACATTGAAAAATTTTGTACAGGGCAAGAAGTACACGGAGGGAAAAATAAGGGTCAGCCTGAAAGTGCTGCAAGTGCTGGAACCTTTGGCCACAGACAGCACTTGCAATGTTGCTAAAATGAAATCAGTTGGCAGAAATCTGACAGCCTAGAACATAGATACAGGAATTGATAATTTTTTTCAAAAATCTATCTTCTTTCATGCTTCCCCTTTTAGTGGAGGGAAAAAGGTATTTTGCTGAAATTAAATGTACTCCCTTCTCTCCCTCCCAAAAGAGTTGAAGCATATCACCAATTCACAACACAAAAGGCTGAACACAAGAATACATAGCTTTCAGCATCACCTAGTATGGGTGCCAAGGTATGTAGCCATAGGTAAGAAAGAATGCAGGAAAGAAAGAGAAAATACAGATGCACAAATAGATCAAGTATTAAAGACATCACTTAGCCAAGCTTAGAGGGTTCAGTGCCATTTCCTATGAATAAGAGAAAAATCATTTTCCAACCTCATTTTCCTGAGACAAAGACTTTTTCCCTTGTCATATACGTCATGTAAACACTGCACTGTAAACATCAACTCTGTTATAGTACCTCACTGTGGTAATACCTTTGGACCACCTTATCATGACCAGCAGTTTAATCAGTGTTCAGGAAGGAAAAAAAAATTCCAAGCTTTGTTTCAAAGATGGCTTATTTTTTATTGAAACACCTCTGGTATTAGTGTAGCCAGGGGGAAAAAAAAAAATCACTGTCCGACAGGAATAGATGCTGGCTTTGTTGAAGTCAGTGGGAGTCTAGCCATTTAGCTCCCTCTGGCCTGGTTTGTACCTCAAATATTTATTCCCAAAACAAAAAGGAGGATTCACAATTCAGGAAAATTTTAGAACACATGTTGGCAGGCTTTTGTCAAAATACACCCTGACAAACCACAGAGGGAGCATGTGGCAATTATGTAGGAACTAGCACAGGGTTCTTCTTGGGGTTGTCAAGACTTACAGGTTTTGACCTGTCTAAGGGTGAGGAGCAGGGTATTGTATTTTTCTTTAATGCCATTTAATTGTGTGGGAATCTCGGGGCATTGTTCTGAGAGGTTTTTATCCCTACCTCTGTTCTTCATTGTTTACAATAGTTAAAAGCTATTGCCAAAATCAGAAGTGAACTGTAAAATGACCCGCAAATCGTTATCATCCATGATACATCTGTTTTGCCAGCTGGGGATGGTGCTCTTACCTAACATCAAACCTTTACTGATGCATGCATCCTTCGGGGTTCAAACTGAAAAGTTAATCTGCTGACCCAATGGAATTTCTTTCATTTCCTGGGTTATGTATTAACTTATTACCTGTTTTTTATTACAGTTCTGCTATGAACAGTAATGCCTAAAGAATTGTAATCTCAGGAGTCAGGCATCCAAATAAAAATAACAATAAATTTTGTCCTTTTGGTTTGCCTTATGTTTTTACTTTTTAAGTCATAGTCATAACCTGGACATAGTCAAGATTTTCTGTCAAATTATTAGGAGTGAATGTACACTTAGGAAAAAAAAAGAAAAAAGCAACAAAAAAGAACACAAAAAAAAATAACTTGGCTTTCTTCTCTCATTGTGTTATACCAGGTGACAGAATTCTACAGAATGAATATTCATTTCAAAAATAATTAACAAAAACAAACAAACAAAAAAACCAAACCAAAAAAAAAAAAAAACATAAACATTGGTAAACTTGAAGGAACCAAGAGCTCCTGAACCCAAGGAGGTCTCTGAACAGAATACCAGGTGTTATATCTCCTGAAGGGCCCATGATCTACAGTTAAGGCAGGAAAAGGATAAAGGCATAAAAGCCCATGATGGTGCAATTGTTCTTTATTTGTTGTTACTTAAATTCCTTGTTAGGGTTTGGTAGTAACCCTACCAAACGTAGGATCAAGTGAACATAGCTAAGAAAGGCGAGGGAAAAGAGATGACATGGGAACAATAAGGAAGAGATGAATGAACTGTGAGGGGAGGAGATGGCAAGCATTGAAACAACAGCCTGTCAGTATAAACGAAAGATGACTGTGGAAAGCAGTTGGATCACATCCACAGTACCTTGTGGATTAACCCCGCAAAGCCAAAGGGCCTGCTGCAGATTTAGTTTGCATGGTGTTTGAGCTCTCACTGATACGTCTTGTGATGACCAGGGAGCACCTGGCTCAACATTTTCCTGCCCCAACAAAAAAGAATCCTAATGCTCCAGAGTTCTAGCAGATCTTTCAGTCCTGTCTACTGAGGCAAGAATTTTGGCCATTCTTTTTATTCCAGTGTACTAGTTTATTAGTGTATTCTATAGAATTTCCTTTCTCCCTTAGCTTATATGCTGACTCTCTCCAGAATTTTAAGAACTTTCTTTTGTTTTCTTCACACAAAAAGATCTTTATCCTATGCACGTGAAAGATATTTTGTATGGATGTGGTGTGTTGCACGCTGGTTTCAGTGGGAAATCTCATTGTATGTTAAGCGTAACGCAAAGGAGAGTCTGAGGAAATGACAAGTCTCTAAGGGAGTGCTGCATTTCAGAAATATAAACATTATTGTATCCCTCAGAATATTTATTAGAAACCTACAGCTGCACCAAGTGTAAAAAAAAAAAAAAATCAAAATATATCTCTCAGTCCTGTAAAGAATGTCTGCCACTGGTGATAGTGGGAATTGAGTTCAGAGGTAGAAAATGGACAGAGGTATCTGTATTTAGTTTTTTACAGTATGCCTGTGGTTACTGATTCTTCATTCCATGATTTGCAGAGGATTATGTTTACTCAACTCCTCTTTTAATTATGCCTGGGAAAAGGGAACTGAGGCTGTAATGAGTCATCAGAAGATTGTGTTCTTTCATGAATATTGTTTTTATGTTAGGAGCTTTTCTATATCCCTGGATGATGGTGTTATTTTCTTCAGTTATTCTGGGCTCTTGTCCTTTCATAGGGAGGCTTCTTTAGATTAAAAAAATAAAAGACTGCATGGAAGATTTCTAATGCACTGCATTATTTTTCCACTTGATATCATTACAAGGAGTGTTTCAGTTCATTTGCCCACACATTTAGTGTTGATAGTCCCTTGGTGTGGGTATTGTCATAACCTTAATTCCCAAGTTTAAATCTTGTGTCTCTTTCTTACAGGACTTTTCTTTTGGTATAAATACAACCGGTTTTAGCACCGTTGTATGCACAACCACAGTCAGCAGTGTTCAGCCAGCTTAAATTAAGCAACGTTACATTTGATTTCAGGTCAATAGTGCATTCATCTTATTTTGCTGTACTAACACTGTGCCACTGAAAAATTCCTGTTGGAAAAGCATACAGTCACTGGGCTGTTGTTTGTGCTGTTCTTATAGTGATCTAATACACAGTGGTTTCTTTTACCTCTTTTTCCAAGTGCAAGGTGTTATGCTGGTTTTCTTTGGCTTTGCCACACAGCATGCAACTCTGTGTGCTGTTTTTGTAGACTCCTCCTTCGCTCTGCATGAGAGCTTACTCATGTAGTATTTTGGATTCCTTATTGTGTCCATGGGGTCAAAGTACTGTATTCTATCCAGAAGTGTCAGTCTGCTTGGAAAATTCTGATGGTTTCATAGAAGATTTTTTTTCCTGGCTTTTCCAATAGTGCCTTTCAAATTGTTTTGACACAGGTCTAAATCATAAGCAAGTTTTATATGTAATATCAGGCAGTTTTCTGAAACCGCAAAACTCAGTCCTCAATCCTATGAAAAAACTCTTCAATTTTTACTCTATTCTCCAAATCATCTGATAAAAAATGTGTTTTATCTTTTATTTTTAAATAGTGTGAAGGATCACTGAGTTTTTATAGTACAACTTTAATAGTTTAGCCACTTTTTCCTGGATAAATATAAAACTATTAAAACATCAAGTGCACCAAAACTGTTGGCATTGGTGTTTTCTGGTAGGCATCTATTATCTGCAGATAAATATTCCCTTAGTTGCATCCTTTTCTAATTGTTTGCCATATTTCCACAGCTGCAAATTTTGACTGCTGTTTTACCTATTCAGGAGAATTTTCTGATACAAACAATATTTTTGTAGTACTAATTTCTCTTTCATTTCTATTTACATATATTGTGCACTCAGAGCATAAGCTGTTACATTTGTGCTGAAAGAGAAGCCACAGGGAAGTTACAGGTAGATCCTTTCTTTTCTCCTTATCTCATCTGGGTTTTGGTACAAGTTGAACTTCAGGTTCAACCCAACTTGTTCATGAAAATCTCTTCTAAAACTATGAAACTTATGGTTGGTTATATCTGTAGGAATTAGAAAGGAATTTTAAAGGAATATTTAAAAGGAATATACTGAATACTGTGCATTTTTTCCAAGATCTCTGAAAACTGGGATTTAAGGAATTGTTCCCTTAAGTGCTCACTTCATGCAAAAGGTTAACTGCAGTTGTTGATAATCTTAGATTTTGGAAGAATAACATTTATAGTTCATGTAAATATTCCTGGTTTTGTAGACTATAAGGAGATTTTGGAAAGTCTAAGAAGCCTAGAAACTTTTGAACATCAGACTGTCAAGTATAACCCTAACACCGCCATGTTTATCAGGAAATATGATTAAAAATCATATACATTATATATATATACACACATACATGTATCACACACAGCACACACACATCTCCTTAAAACAAATGTGACCATGGAGCTGTGTCAACAACAAAGCTTTTGGGTTATATTTATCTAAAAAGAATATTCCCCTTTCACTATGACTCTGAAGAATATTTTATTGCAAGATGGGGAATGGGAATCATCTCCAGATCTTACACAAGAAGCATGATGCCTGCTGAGCATAAAGATGGTGACTAGTTACATGAATGTACTGCATGATTAACCTATCATTTTGGGGAGAAGATGAGAGGATTACTTTTTGTTCCTGAGTAAATCCAGGAAAACTGTATTGTTTTGAAGGTATTTGTTCAAGCTTATGTTACTGTTGTCAATGTTATGTTCGATTTACACTACTCCCTAAGTATGTACTGGGTACTTTTGGGAGTAAGAAAAAAACCAAATCTCCTTCCTGAAGAGTTAGATATTTAATTCACTATTCACTCATATCTGCTGTAATAAAAAGAAAGAAAAAAAATCCATAGATATAACCTCAATGATATTACATAGTTCATAACAGCTTAACTCACAGCAGGATGTATAACAAAGACCTGAGCTGAGTGCCAAGAAGCCAGAAGTCACTAGGGGCAGTGCTTTTCATCTCTAATGCCATGCTCTAACTCATTTCTTGTAGTGTCATGATGAAAGATTATGAAATGATTAATTTCACTGAGAAGACTTTTCCCTTTTTCAACACCTTGAAAATGATTATCACTGAAAACACAAGACTTCTCTCCCAGGAGGAAGAAAACCAGAACAAGTGGGCAGGAATTAGGGTGTCAAATCTGTTCAGTAGCCAAGCAGAGGAATCGAAAAAAAAATTCTGGGACACAAGTCATATAATTCTAAAATCAAGTCTGATGAAATGTGATGCAGAAACACCTATCTCTATTTGTTGACTGCAGTGGTCATCTCTGTAACTAGCTCAGGTACACACACCTATGCTAAAATTAGATGACATGAACCTCACCATGGTTTACTCATGTAGCTCCCTCCATTATAGACAAACTGCCATTATGCATATTCCTAGAAGTTTTTTAAAACTTTTATTCTGATGTTATATTGAAAAAAATATAATAAGAGGGAATTTGGAAGCAATTAAGATAAATGTTTATAGGATTTTTTTTTTCCAAGTATGAGTGGCTGAATGCCTATTCTTGTTTGAAACAGTGCTTGTTTGGGTTATTTCAGTGGCATCAGGAATTGATAAAAAGTGGGAATTGTCTTCTTGGTTGTGAATGAAAACAACAGAATTGAAAAAGGCTGTGAAGATCCAGGAAAGCAAAGCCAAGTAGTTTATACTGGTTACAATCAAAAAGGATCAAATGGAATAATGCACATAATAAATTGAGTTGGTTAAAGGATAGAAAAATAATATTTTCAGAAATATGCCTGATTTGGGGTATTACTTTCAAATACAGAAAAGTAATAGTCTATTTCTGATGTGGAAAGAAAGAGATATTGAAACAGAATTGAGGTAAGACTATGAGGTATGAACCTTTAAGATGTTGATAAAAAGTATAGAAATAAGAGAGGAGGACCTCAGACAGAAACAAAAATTTGGAGGAAGGTACTTGTCTGCTGGAAACTTGGACAAGAAAAGTAGAACCAGAAAAAAAGGGCAGTCACAGAAACCAGGGAAGGAAAATATTTCAGCAAAGAGGAAAACACACAGCAGTGCTGGGAGAGACTGGTAGGTAAAGGCAGTTGAGGATGGAGTTTTTCTAGGAGACGGTTATTGCAAAAACACAATTTCATTGCAATGCAAGGGGAAGAAGATTGATTAGAAAAGATTCTTGAACTAAAATCAGTAGAGAAAAACTGCTTGTAAACATGGTACATACAAATCTTTGTGAGCTCAGAGGTGGGAGGGGACGGAGTACAGTAATAAGTGAGTGAGGTGGAGAAGTTGAGAGGGATGTTTCTTAAATAGAAATAGCCAAGTGACTGTGCCAAAGGGACTGAAAACATAAGTAAATAGGTGAGAGAACTCAGAGACTGAATGGAGAGGAGTCAGGTATGAAGGGAGTTTCTTTTCCTGCTTTTTTTTGATGAGAAACTTCTGTGGTATGAGAAGAGAGTTTTCACGAGAGGAATGGAAAAGGCAATAAACAAGCTGGGCTAGTTGATGAAGATCACAGTGTGTTTCATCAGTTTCCCTTAAAATCCTGAGTACCAGGCCAAAACCACCAAGTGTTTTTTTTGGGTTTTGTTTTTTGTTTTTTTGGTTTTTTTTTTTTTTTTGGCAAATGCTGGTTCATTCATACACTTACATGAAGATTCCTCAAGTTCTTGAAATCTCCATCTTTAATTTCAGTGATTTTGTTGTTCTGTAAGTCCAGCAGAGTTGTGTCGGGAGGAAGGTCTTTTGGCACTTTTTCCAGGCCTAGGGACAGTGAAAAGAATAAAGAACTGACTTTGAAAGAAACTTTAAACAGAGGTCAGTGCTTTTCTTAGCAGCATTTACCTTTCAGTAAACACCATTTCTAGAACTCATTTCCTGAAAAAGCTTATGAAGACTTATCTGAAAGTACTTCTGGCTCCAACTAGTCAAAGGGAGTTTTATTTTGCTATGTCAAATCAAAATTTATTCATGCACATCTTCATTATGCTGTTTTCTGAGAATATACCTAAGTTTTAGCTGGAAGCAAAGGATCGAGTTTGGTAAAATTATTTCTAACACACTTAATTCCACTGAATATTGTGAACAAAAATTGCTTTCAGAAAGTGGCATGGTATTTATTAATTTCAGTGTGTGTTAGTTTTTGTAGACAGAGAAGATTTCCTGCCATTTAAAAGGTATTAGGCTTTTTTGAAAGAAGTACGATAGGTAATTATAATAATTTCCAGAAAAAATACTGTTTGTTTGACAGCAACTCAATAACTTGCAGTAAAGTCCACCTTAAAAAAAAAAAAAAAAGCATCCACTTTTCTTTCATCTGAAACTATGTCCAAGATTTCTGGAGAACAAATCTTTTGGTTTCACTACAACTGCCAAAAGAACATCAGACAGTTTAAATTAAAGACTCTCTTTGGGACTATTTTCTGAATAGCTGATATGTAAGTCTGATGAAGTAATGGAAATGAAACTATTTAGTGTTAAATAACTCTTGCTTTACCCAGTTTTTCTTTCATACTGTGACTTGGAATAGACCAAATCTTTTATAGTCATTCTGATTTACCACAAAATTAAAATGTTCTTTCCTAAATAATCTGGGTTTTTCAGGGGGGTTCGGGGTTTATTGTTTGGGGTGTGTTTTTGTATTTTTTTTTTTAACAGAATGTGAAATGCTAAATGAATAGTTGGTAGGAAAAATTTATAGACACTAATAATGTCTCTATATGGGCATCTAACAGAAGTGGACTTCTCTGAACAGAATTATCTTTTTACCAGTAAAGTTTTTAAAAAATATTTCTAAAGCTATATTTGAACTCTACTGAGAAAGGTCTCTCTGCAAGTATCTCCAGTGTCTCCCCGGTATGATGGTGGACTGCATGATACTGTTCTCAGATAAAAGATATAGAGGTTGTGAAGTTTCCATCCTTGGAGATATTCAAAAGTTGACTGGACACAGCCCTAAACAACCTGACCTAGTTGACCTTGCTTTAGCAGGGGGTTGGATTAGATGATCTTAAGAGGTCATCTCCAAATTCAACAATTCTGTGATGTTTAATGTTCACCAAAAATGTGTTTTCACACCTGGAATGTAGGTTTCTCTATCAAAATCTAATGTTAAGTAAACCCCCTTCTCTTTCAATCCTTTTTAGAAAAGAAATATATATAGAGAGAGTAAAAAAATAGTTGGATCTTATTTGGAAGGATTATGGCAAACCATGAAAAGAAGTATATGTTTGATACTATATTTAATCTTTTTAACCTACATAAAGAGTACTATTCTATAGTTACTACTATAAACTTTACCATAAACCCTAGAGAGGCCACAGTGATGTGTACTGGAGCTTTTATCAACATGCTAAGAATTCACTACTGAGTTGTCCATATTCTTGAAAATATCTGCATGCAGATGAGGCCTCCCATCTGTCTCTTCATGCCTGGCCTGAATCTTCCAAAGTGTTGAGCATCTCACAGATCCCACTGGTGTCTGTTACTGATGTTTGGTGCTTAGCAAATTCTGGGAACAAGACTGATATTTTAGTTATCTAAATATGGGTGCAAGAGACCTAAACTTTTGAAAAGTGCTTACTTCTCTTAATTTTACTTTTGAATTGATAATATTAGTCTGTACATAACATATTCTTTTGTCCTACAATTACAGAATTTTGGTTTCTGAATTAAAACAAACAAACAAAAAATATCCTAGCCACTCTTTCAAATTTATTTTGCCACCCACAAGTTCTCTAACATTAGCTAAAAATCTATTAAAATATTTGGCTCTTTATTTATTAAAACTGAGTAAAATACAGATTAAACCAGCAGAGTTTTAATCACATCAGCATTCAGATTTTTTAAAAAGCACAATCATCCAGCCTGGAATGAACTACTAAAAGCTTCTATTTCACATAAACCAACAACAGCCAAAGCTAACATCTCATCCTGTTTACCTTTCTGATATTCAGTGCATGAATGTGTGATACAGCGTGAGATTCTTCATACAACCTTTCCTCATTCAGGCATGGACTTCATTTTTACTGAAAGCAGTAGCAAAACCCTCATTACTTTCAGAAGTTTAGGACTAGATTTCCAAATATATAAAAATGTGATACCATATAATTTGTATGTTGGTTGTCTTTGGACAGTTTCTGTCCTCAACAGACAGGAAAGAATGATGTCAGCAACTAAAAATTCTTTCCCAAAAAGCACTACTTTTTCAAGATCATAATTTTGTTATAAGAAGTTCTTACAGTCCAGCAGCTTTTATCACATTCTTCACATTAAATATATAAAAAAAAGTTAAATTATTCATATTCAAAGTGATATTACTCTGTTCTGTTTGTCAGCATATTTATATTAGTAGACTGGTATATGTAAAAAACTGCTTATGGCAGAAAGAAGGGCACATGAGAACTATACAGCTGTCCTTTATGTGATGCCCTTGGAAGAGGCTTTGTAAAAAAATCTTGGATTGCCACTAAAGGGATAACTTGCCAAAGACCAAACTCCAAACTAAATTTTTCAACTGTACATTTCAAGCTTCACATGTCAGCTTCTAAAAAGTCAAGTGTTATTCCTGAATAAGGTAGAACAGATAATTTCTGAGAGCATTGAAGTTAAACTTTAAATGTTTCATATTTCACCAATAAGACAAATTTAATAGTCAGATATCTATTCGTGAAAAGTGATTTGTAAAAGCTTCCCACCTTGTACTAAAAACAAACTAGGATGTACAATACAATTATTAGCTTTGAATGCAAAGAAAATAATATCCATTCTTTAAAGTGTTACACTTGTCTTATTACCTATCTCATGTATATTCTGTTATGCATTTCCTGCAGCTATTTTTAAAAATTTTTGGAAAACAGCTACAGAAATTATACTTTTTTCTTGAGTTTTCTGAGTTTGAAGAGCAAAGTACTAAGGAGTACAGGACACACCTTGAGTGCTGGAGAAACATTGCATTGTCATTAAGCAGTTTAGTACATCCTCCAGCTGAAAGCTACATCAACTGGACCTCTCCAGTGGAGGAAGAGTTTATAAAGGGGTGGACCTGGACACTGCCTTGTAAAATCAGCAGCTTAATAAATCAGGACTAAAGTGTGTTTGAGGTGTGGACTGGATCCAAGTGTTTCATCACTTGTCACATCTACATTCACCCGGAGAGCTATGCCTCAGTTTGCAAGTACAGTTCCCTATACAGGTAGATGTATGTCCAGATACATACATGTAGGAGTAACATTGGTGTACTGAAAACTAGTCCCTGTACTGGAGATTTCCTGCCTGGAGAACAAAACTTCAAACCTTTCAGGTCAGGACAGGTCAACAGACATCCAGTTCAGATGAATGGGAGAGCCTGAACTAAGATGGCAGTATTTGAATCAAATAGAGAAAATTGTAATCCCAATAGAAGCTGAAATGGATTTTGGCTCCTGGGATAGAATTGCTGTTTACCAGGAGGATTTTTTGATTCCTCTGTTGGGAGACTCAGAAGTTTAGAGACGAACTGTGGGCTGTCCTTACTACTCAGAACTGAGAATCTCAGGTGATGCCATATTCTTCTGAAGTTGTACAGTATGACTGCATGCCCACCTACAAAGGCTTTCCAGCGAAATTTATGCAACTGAAAGGGGAACTAGTGTTTGAAAATATCAATTGAGTCACCTCTCCATCATTTTAAAAACAGTTTACACAAGTATTCCAGCTGTTGGGTGTGATTTTTTTATACATTAATGCTTGCTTCTTAAAAAGCATATGAAAATCTCTCATAGTAGTCTGATTTTTTTATGTAAATAATCAGTGCTACACGGTTTGGTACTCAGTTCCCTGGAAATATTTCAGGTCCTTGGTTCCTAAGATTAACTTATAACTGATTAAAGATTCAGATTCTTATGCTTTTCCGACCGTATGTGAAACTGAAAATACACATCTCTGTCTTTATTTTAGTTGAATGAAACTAAAAGTCAGTTATTATTTAAGTTGGTACATACACAAAAAATTGACTTACAAATAAATAGAAGTGGTGCAGCTCTACCCTTCCAAAATTTTTGTTTACACTGAAATTAAGAACTGAAATATTTTGAACTATAAGGGATTAAATAAAACAATTCATTGATCCTTAGTCATAAAGACTGTTTTGATTTGCACTAAGATATTTCACTAAAATATGAGAAAACGTGATCTCCTTATGAAGCTGAGCAGCCATCAGTTCTTGCAGCACAGGTCAGAACAGTGTTATTCTCTGCAGATTTCTGTAAGTGGAAATTTTCTTCTGTTCTACATTATCAACCTGTCGCATTCAACTATTCCTACCTGTGTACTTACATGTGTGCAAAAATGCGCGCATATGAAAACACATAAAGAGCAGAATATGCCATAGAACCACAAAATGAAAAAAGTGTGAAAGTAAGCTTGAAATCTTTTCTTCCATTACTCAGGATCAGCTGCATTTTTATTATCCCTGGCAGAAGTTTTCCTAAATTTTTCTTGCACTAGTCGGTACACCACAGATTTTTGGAATAACAAACACAATGAAAGTGTATTCATCAAAATCCAGCAGAGCTGGATCATCAACAGATTTCATTTATGCAGAAAACAAGGGCCCACAATCACTTTTGGAAGCACTGAAAGGCTCATTTACAGTCACCTAGAAGATGTTTGGTGGGAAGACCTTAATAGGACCAGGAATCTCTCTTTAGTGGGAGGATGGAGAAGAAAGTTACATTGCAGAAATCAGGATTATCTCTGTGGCGTCCTATCTATGTGGAGTCTAGTTTTTTCTCATAATTTCTTAAGCAAATTACAGTGTTTAGCTGTTTAGTCATGATTGCCTCACCTACTAGAAAAGGAAAAAGGCTGATGGGTCTGGAAATTTTATGAGACCAGAAATTAGGCAGAGAAGAGCCAAGGCTGGCATACTTCAGCCCTTATCCAGTCCCTGAAGGGAACAGCAATCAGTGGCTAGCCATCTCCCCTAGCACTGCACCAGCCCAACAAGCATATGCTGCCATTTAGCCAGCCAAACAGGTGAAGGAGGTGTAGCAAGGATTTGGGAATAGTGAGGACTAAGGGACGTTAGAGGGTTTGGTATACAAGGCCTTATTACTTTTGAAGCTGAGGGAATAGCCTGCTCAGCTACAGGACCTGTGATCAAGCGGCTGTGGAATTAACCCGCAAAAGGAGAAGGGTGGCTTTTGGACCCTCCTTGTTATGAAGGGGTTTCAGTCCCCTGCTCCAATTTCTCAGAAGTGAGAGCCACAAGTTAGTCTGCAACTTGGCGTGGAGCCACGTTTCTGCTGAAGCCATACGGCTATGCAGAAAAGGAATGCGAGATTTATGGGGCCAGCGAGGGAGACTAAGCAAATGGGAGTCTGAGCCTGTAGCCCAGAGATGAGGACACTTCCCTGAGAATTGCATCCTTGCCACACTGAGAACACATAGTCAAAATAAAAAAAATGTGAATAAGTGCCAATTATAAACAACTCTAACAACGCAACAGGGCTTGTGGTTTGATTTTTTTTGTTTGTTTGTCTGTTTGGGGTATTTTGGGTTTTCTTCCTCCACCTATCGATTTTACAGCAAGCAGTGATAGGGCTTATTCCTCTGAATAAACCTTCCCTTCCCCAGCTGGAGAGAAGGGGCCAAAAGGCAGAGAGCCATCTGAACGCTGCAGCTCAGATACATGTGTTATTACATTGCAACACTCACGATTATTATCACAGGGGCCATAAAATGGGGCTCTTTTCAAGACTCCTTCAGTTTCCACAAACAGCTGCTGCCAGCTGAGGAATTTGGGCTGAGCTAGATGTAATTCCCAACCATGATCATCAGCGGCTTCTTTCCCGGCGGAGGCCACCTCTCCAGCAGCTGCCTGTGTATGCTCTGCATGCTCTCCCCTGCTCCCAGCTCAGCTCTGTGCATCCCACTGACCATCCCACTGACAGGCAGCAACCATCCCGGGAGTCAATGCCCTCAGTAATGTCTTGAGTGGACTCTGGGGCAAATGAGGCAAGTTTACAGGGTTAGGATACTTAGTCATGGAAAATAACAGGACTCAAGAACTGCTTTCTGGAAGGCTGGTGAGGAGCTTAACACAGCTTTGAATGCTTTCACTTGGAGAAGTTCACTGGTGATTTCCCAGGCTATGTGCTTCAGTATTTACTGGAAATTTTTTTCTCTATTGCGTGGGATTTGTAAATAGGGGTAATTTTATTATTTGCATCCTACCATCGATAAAATAAGAAACAATTGTGATTCTCTACAGAGAAGTATCTGCAGCCTCCTTCTCCCTCTCACTTTCAAAGTAAAAGCTTGTTCTCCACATCCCTTCACTTGCTATGAAATCACCAGTAATCTTTTTTCTTTTTTCTCAGAGGTATAAAAATCAGTGTCTGTTGGAATGCATGAGACTCTTCAAATACACCTTCTTAAATGTGACTCACAACCATTTTTCAGATGTTTTTTCTGTTCTTCAGTCTATAGTACTCATCTTCCATTAAGCTCCATTTTGGACTTATTTTTATCACAGATTATTATTTTTGTATACCTCTGAGCCTTCCCATAGGAAAGAACAAGAAAATTAACTCCATTCCCTGCTGAGGTGGCCTATCACAACAGTAGACCTACTGGCATGTTACTAAATTGGGTTTTTTTTCAAACATTTACAACATTGCTTCCCAGAACAGAGTGAGGAACATGGAAAAATAGAAACAAATTGATGCATTATGTTCAAATGCATCATTCTCCATTATGATAGTACTAATAACTATAAAGGCCTTAGCAAAAGTTTAAAAATGAATGCATTGCTTTAACTGTTCTTTTCCATTTCCACCCACTCTGTTTAGTGAACACATATTTCAAAGCATAACGGATATTGCAAGCTACATATGTTATGAATTATTTTTCAGTGCTAGTCACATTTTTGGTACAGATAGATTCAGTCTCCTGGCTCCAAAACCTAATACTTAAGAGTAATGTTATAGTCTTGAAACTAAAAGTCAAGCAACTTCTATTTCTGTGTTCTTTGTATCTGACTTTTAATTTCAATGGTCTGGAAGGTGTATGCCTTCTCAAGAAGCACTGAAGTATTTTAGAAAGGCAGAAAAATATTCTGAAATAATCACGAGACCAGGGATTAAGATACTCAGTAAAAAAAAAATCATCAAATATTATGAGTTTTCTAAGCTCCTAGAATTGCAAGCTTTACATTTCCCACTGTCATAGTTACAGACATAAAATATCCCATCAGAGAAAGGCAAATGTCCTGTGTGATTCATACAGCCTGACAGCACCATGCGTAATGGCTTCAATCAAAGTGGATGCAATACAGTTGTACTATGTATGAGTACTCAGGCATTAAGGTGAAACATTTATTTCTTTTGAGTATTTACAGTATTCAGAAGAGAGCATTTCAGTGACTCAGAAAAGTGAGCATTATCTAGCAAATTATATTTTGAATGATCCTTTGGAGTATAATAATTTGATGTTTGCTTGGTTTGCAGTTTAAGCAGCAGGCAACAGATGACAATTTAAGGATAGCTCCCTCAATCTTTACTTTGGGATTTACCAGAATTAGCACTAACATAACGTAGTACCCATAAAGAGTCATCTGGGGATTGGGGGTGGGAGGGGGGATCTTCTCTGGTTTCAAGTAAACTTATCCCTTCCTGTTCTGACCACATGGTCATTGCACAGCCCTAGTTTTATTCTGACCTGAGGGCAGAGATATGTTCCTGGTTATTTTGGATTCTTCTAAACATAACATGGCCATTTTTCATAAATGTTGTAGGATTGTTTTCAACCTACTTTCATGCAAGCAAACAATGGAAAGAGTTGCTGTGACTGTGTCTGGAGATAGCGAGTAACATTTAAATAAATGTTGGGAGAGAATTTCCTGACTGAGTCAGGGAGTCTGCAAACCTGTTAGTTCCCTCTTTCTACTAGATGATGGTGTATATATCCTTGTAAGTCTTAAACATTTTTGCTTTGTTACTTATGTATTTTATTAGTCATTTAGTGGTAGTGGTAAAGGATCAGTACAACCTTCCCAATTTGACGGTGAGGAAATCATAGCTGAAGACCTAATTGAATTTATGGAACAAAATAGCATCAGAGCTGAATGATAATACAGCTTTTGTCCTGTAAGGCTAACTCACATGCCTTTGCTCCTACAACACTTAAGTACAGATATTCAGCAAAGAGTTTGATTATTGCACCACTACAAACACTCTTCTTCCATGTCAGCCTAAAATATTAATTAATTGAGAGCCTGTTAATTTACTGAGGCCTACACTGGCACAGTAGAAGGGAAAACAGGCACTCCAGCACAGAAACAGAAGTCATCCTAGGCTTTCACATTTTTGATGGTGCAGCAGGTGCAGGCAGAAACTGGTTCTGGGATGACTGCTTTCACATTTCTGTTGTGCTGATGTATTACAGAACCAGACTGCAGCCTCATTTACACTTGCACATGTTTTAAATGCTGTAGAATTCCTATAAATAATCTGTCCATTTGGAGGTTTGCCATTAAATCCTTAAAGTTGTCATGAAATTAGGTGGGCAGAAAAAGCTTCTTGTTATCCCTGCTTTTTAGAATATATTTATAGCATTCCTTTTCTCATTGAAATTAAAACTGCCAGCATCCTTTCCTTAACAGGTTTTTGTAGCAATTCAAAGTACTCCATATGGATCCCAGGAAACAAATACAAAGCTGGTATGGGATGTTCTCTTGGGTGCCCTCTCACTTAAGAGCACACATGCAAAGAGCACACAAATTCTTTAAATACTGTTTTTCACCTTTTTAATTCCCTATTTACTGCCTAAGAAATTTGCAGTAGAGTTGCTCATATAGTAACTGCTAACAATAGGGTCATTTGTACAGAGCTGTTCAAGCCCTATAACTGATCCCATAAGTTGAAAACTACAATTCAATCCCCCAGCCCCTCCAAGAAAACCCATGCAGGCATGGTCCCTGGTCTTAAAGTCCCTTTGTGTCTGTGTTCACTGTTTCCATCTTTTTCCTTGCAGAGAAGCCAGTGAGCAAGTTCTACTCCATCTATCTACTTTGCTTTCATAGTGTAAAGGAAAATAATGCTCTGTGTGAATGAGCCTTTAAAAACAATAAAATCAAAGAGACTTAGAATTCCAGCAATTGTCAATATTGTTTATCAGGGCAGGCATGTAAACCCAGAGAAATAAGTTTTAAAAATAATTGCAATGAGGACAGATTGTTAACTTTAGGATAAGATACAAGTATATTTAGAACAATTTTTTTTTTTTTTTCTGTAACCTGATTATCTTCTTTTGTCCTACTTCCTTTTAATCACATGACAGGTAAGGACATGGGTAAAGCAAAATACAGACCAGCATGTCCCAAGTTGATAAGGAGGAGACTCTCAAATCTGGGTTAGAGAGAGATGTGTTGAAAACTCTGCTTAAAACTAGAATCTTTTCTAAATATCATAGAATCATAGAATGGTTAGCGTTGGAAGGGGCCTTAAAGATCATCTAGTTCCAACCCCCCTGCCATGGGCAGGGACACCTTCCACTAGACCAGGTTGCTCAAAGCCTCATCCAGCCTGGCCTTGAAGACAGCCAGGGATGGGGCATCCACGACATCTCTGGGCAACCTGTTCCAGTGCCTCACCACCCTCTCTGTGAAGAACTTCTTCCTGTGTCCTAATCTAAACCTCCCCACTTTCAATTTAAACCCGTTACCCCTTGTCCTGTCTCTACAGACCCTTATAAAAGTCCTATCCCAGCATCCTTGTAGGCCCCCTTCAGGTACTGGAAGGCTGCTAACTGGAGTCTGTGAGCAGTTTCCCTGAGTAGCTGGAGGTTAGTATTGGCAGTTCCTTGCTGTTATCATTGGTGGCTTCACATAGGACCTAAATTCCTAGGTCTCCTCCCTGTTGGCAGTGGGTTCTCAGGGAACATTGGGAAGGAGTCTTTGGACTCTTTAGGTCCTCCTAAGACCTGCCTGGGAAACTTTCACAGCTGACTAGCACAGGCTTTATGTTGTGAAAACATGGATAGATTTTAAATAGTTCTGTGTTTACCAAGTAATACACCTTATAAAGGTGTTAAGAACATAACACCTCTAGATGTCCATAACACTAGTTGGTGACAGCAGTGATTATGTAGTATGTTTTAAGCACTGTAATCACCTGTAATGACTTATAATAATAGACTCACATTTAACCAGCTATCTATTACCTATTTATTTGTGCACTGGGAAATTTTAGAAATTAAACCTTGTCACAGTGCAAACCAGAAAACAGTTACTTCTTGTAACACTTGGACTTGGCAGTCAGGATTTCTATTCCTGCCACTAGGCTTTCTTAAAAGGTATTTCCTAGTGTGAAGCAAGCAAATAAATTTAAACAAACAAACAAACAAAAACAAACCACACAGGGTTGGTAACTGTTACCCTAATAAACAGCTAATAAAGAAGCCATGCATTTAGAGTGGGTTAATTTTCACCTAGAATCATGTTTATCAGTTGGAACTGGTATATCAGCAATTCAGCTTGTGATGCAACAAAGCCTGTCTTTTACTTTTACACTGGCAAAAGCTAAGGAACTTTTGGTAATATAAAGCAGTCTACATGCAGACCAATATATTTTTTTTTTTGACAACATTTCAAGAATGTTTTCTAATAATTGGATTCTTGCACTAATCATTTTTCAGGATGTACTGAGCACAGGGCTTTAGTTCATGTTTTCTTTAACTTCTAAGGTATCCCAAAAAATCGTATGTAAGCATAATATATACAAAAATTTTAATAATCCATGGCAAATTTATTACAAAATAAAGCTGGTAAACCTACTTTATTTTTTCCATGCTTTAATTTTATCACACATAACTTCATTAATCTAAAAGGAAGTTGTATAGCCTCAAGTGGTCATTGAGGCCTTGTGTTGGCAGTTTAATTCTCCAAGAGTGAAGTATCCTTTCTGTCACTGACATCCCCCTTAGACAGAATGAACTGTCCCATGGAGTGGCTGCCTAACTCTCCCCATGGCTGTGAAAGGAACCCAGATGACTCTTAGGTAAACAACATCACCCGAGATCACTCCTATATTACAGTTAATACATACACTTAATATAGATCCTCCAATCTGATCTCCAACATGTTAGAGTATTACAATTCACTCCATTAGCATGTGGAACACCCAATGACTTGGATTCGATAGCGGCACAAGTTATGTTTGTCTGAAGAATGTTTTCCAAATAGGCATTTAGTCTACAGTTTTAAGGACATGGTGTTGTGAAGCAGAGGCTACTGTCAGTATAAGTGACAATGTGTTTTCCCATATTTCATGGTTCCATTTTTATTGATCATATTTTTGTTAAACAATCCAGTTCAATGAAGTCAGGACATTCCATGAGATTCTCAGCTTCTATTAAACATAAAAAGAATAAGTCCCTAGTTCTTAATATTAGAAGGAAACAATGCATAAAACATGGAATAACTTGTTCTAAAGACTCAGCATTTAAAATGTAAATTAAAAAAAACCCAAAAAACCCACATTTTTTATTTTAAAATTATTTGTTAATGTGTGCCCAATTAAGGATCCATGGTTTCTCTTATTACATCTTTAGAAACCTGTAAGATTTTGAGCCAAACATTTAACTTTAAAAATTATGGTTTTGAAAAGTTGGTAAACATTCAAATTATGGCAGGTATTCCAAAACTAAGTACACAATAGTAAGTAATCCTATCTGTTTTCTTGAACTCAGAAAATGACTGAGACTGATCACCAACAAGGTACATATTATTTTTCTTTAAAAAAAGATTTTATGTTGACAGCAAAGTTCAAATCAATATATATCCCAAAGGAGATAATTTCCTTTATAACGAGAAGTTCCCAAATGGAGTCTTGATCAGAAAATGGGTGTTCAGATGTTTCTGGAAGATTTTACACAACATGATAAATTCTATTTTTCAACAAATAAATTAGTTGTTTTCACATTACCATGGTTCAGGTGTTGAAGAGCCATTGATTAATACAGTTTAGACACTATGTGTTCAGATAAACTGCCTCATGCTACCGGATCCATGGAATAAGGCTTTACATATATGTGAGCTTTTCACCCACTCATCTCAAAACAGTTTTCAAACACACACTCCAACACCCTATTAAAGCTGAGCTTTAATATCCACTTTTTGCTGGTGGAGAAACCCAGTATTTCTGAGCTGTGAGTAAAATTCCAATGTAAGCAATAATAATGATTGAACACTTTTTACTGACAACCATCTCTCACACACCTTTTGGAGACCACAAAACTTCCATGATGCTCAAGGCAAGAGGTCTAGAGGGACCTCCCTACATCCTGTGAAGTCTCCAAGGAAGGCGATCTCATTGCATCCCGCAGAACACAAACACTGCTGACTTTGCAAGGGGCTGCCAGACTTATCTGAAGGTGAAAGAAAGCTCTGACCAGCACCTCCGAATGCGCGTATGGACTATTCTGCATCCGCTGCAGGGCTGAGTAATCACACATGCAGCCTCCTGCCTACCAGGACGCTTTAGGAGGAACCTTTCCTTGAGACTCCCTTTGGGAGGATTAGACTTTAGATGGAAGAAAGGTTAATCCTTCCTAGAGTTTTTATGAGGTATGCTTGCCTGGCCAACTGACTGAACATCTTCCCTGTATTTATGATTTTAAAACATGAAGAGCTGCCTCTGACCAGCCATATCAGCAACTACCCACCTAATAAGGAAGGTGTTTGCGATTTCTGTGGAAAGTCTGGCTATAACAGAGTAATGTCTTACACTGAGACATGATTAAAAAGTGAACCTGCAGCTCTTTTTTAGCAACAGGACGTAGATTTGGAAAAGGCAGCACCTTTATAAAGATACCATGTTAGCCTTCCTTGAGCCTGTTGCACAAAGGTAGTACACCGCATAGAAGGTAGACACATGGAGATCTGCTCTCGATCTGTCAATAACCGCAGCTCAGAGTGAATTATTTTTTGGAGTGTGAGAAGATGGCGTTTTCCTTCCTGCTAACTCAGCTCTTGGCTTGGAGGCAAAATAAGTTAATCGAGAGGTATGTGCTTAGGAATATGTGACCAAAGCTTAAAAGTACAAGAACACTAAAAAATTCAGCTGACAAGAGTGTAATTGGACCACTGGGCATTTTTTTCACTGTTTCTATTAAATTTGGAGTTTTTAATTATTATTCCCATCCAGAGCTCATGAGACAAGGGGCAAACCTGATCTCTGGACCCAGGATGTTATTTCTCCTGTGGTTTATTCACATGACTCTGCCAGATAGTTGGATTTTTCCTTATGAATCAGGAGTTTACAAATAGCAAATGTCTATTTGGTCACAAAAAGAAGCATGCTGAGAAAGATGAGACCTCTCCATAAGTAGCCCGCGTTAGGGTCCTCCAGCTGCCTTGTTCTGACAGGACCTCTGAGACCAGGGGCTCGTGGCTGCAAAGAGCCCTCCTTCCATGCCAGAGAGTGTGTGAAAGAAAGGATCCTGATCCAGATTGCAACTTTTCTTTGTGGGACTTAAATTAGTAAATTCTTAATATATTCCTGGGAGGAGTCTTGTTATGGCCTGCAGGTTTTCTTCAATTAGTGCCCATGGGACTAGATGACTAAATTTGATAATTTTGGAGGATGGAGGTAGCTAATTTTGTTAAGTCAGAAATGCCCGGAGCTAGGCAGGCCAGAAGCCATGGTTTACAGGGAGGTGGAACTGTCATTGCTGGTTTCATGGCTTCCGTGGGCACACTGCCTTCCTGATCACTGTGCCCCAAGCACTCTTCATCTCACAGCCCAGAAGCACTCTAAGTCACCCTGGCAGGACCTTCACAGTTTGCAACAAAATTTGGATCTCTTAGGGTCAGCTCCTGGCTTTCCCCATCAGTAGGTAAATCTGGCCTTGTCTGAGCCTGACTCACACAGAAACAGATTGAAGGCCAGAGGAGTGGAGAGCAAGGGGCAGATTTGCCTGCAAGCAGGCAGCATGCACAGCTGTCCTGTCCCTGCTTGTAGGGACAACCATTAACCTGCACCCTGGTGAGCATCCCATTTGGGCCATGACCCGTAAGGGGCTCTCGTAGCCATATGTGACAAGGATGGATGAAAGTGAATGCCAAGGCTGAAGAACGCTGAATTATTATTACTTCCTTGAACTTTGCCAGGGAAATATTATTTATTTTTCAAGGCTACACGTTTCAAGCCCAGGGAGATCTCTCTTTTTTTGTGTCCAGAGACTGGATGTTATCAGTCCAGACACTTCAAAAGCATAGTCTCTTCTTTGCAGAGTCTGCAGCATGTGAGTTTAAACCAAGCTCAAAACATATGCCTTATCACCCCTCTTGAAATTATCTGGGAAACATAGACCTGGGGATTTAATTGATGTATTTCTGGGTCTCCTTGACAGTATAAGACTTTATTAACCCAGAAGCAACTGTAGGCAGTGAACTGCAGTGCAACCCTTTGGAAACCATGTGTGTGTGAAGGAGAACTGAATGAACAGGGGAGCAGGAACAGCAACAAAGGGGCCTTGTGTGAATATCTCTACTTTTTTACCAAGAGAAAGCTCCTTACATTTTCCAGAATTGAAGCAGACAGGGAACAAGTTCTCAAAATAACTTAAATTCCATCAGCATTAACAACTGTAACAACAATAAAAGCTTAAGACTTTCATGGCATGTGGGGCAATCTCCTCCCCCTTCCTCACCCCATGTTTATTACTATCTGGTACCTAAATAGCAAAAAAAAAACCCAAAACCTCTTTCATCAGGGACATTACTGTGAAAGTTTTATGAATGCATGGGTAGGTTAGTCCATGTTAATTTGTGAGCTTGCTTGGCTTGCATAGTTCCTTGGGTCTTGGCCAAACATATCTGTTGCATAATTATGTGACTTGCTTTAATAAATTCATAGAGGTTTCTAGTTCTAGGTGTAACTAATGTTTTCCTACTCCCTTTCTCTAATAATATAACACCCACCACAATGAGACCCAGATCCTAATTTGTGGATCTGTGCTATGATTTACAGTAATTATCAAAGCAAATGCTATAACACAGGAAAATAGAAACGCTCAGTTATACATTTAAACAGCTGAGAAGAATATTTTAAAAAAATAAACTCCCTAAAATCATGAGAAGTAATTTTTCTGTCCACTGAATAAATTCCCTGATTTTCTTGTGAGCAAAACCAACTTTAATTGATTTTCTGCACTGCACACTGACTTAGATTGAATAATACTGGCTTAAACCAAAAACAGTCTCACCGAATTCAACTTCATTACTTAAGATTTCTGCATGGGAAAGTCAAATACAATGATGGCAGGCATGGCTTCACATCCTGCTGGTCTGACTGCTCAGACAAGCCCTTGTACGTGAGGGAGTAAGGGGAGATTGTGAGAAAGGTTCTCATGGTTTCAGCTTAAACAGTGTCTAAGAAAGATATTTAATAGGGAGTTCCAAAATGTGTTCATTGTTTTGGAGTGTTTCCAAGCTCTTTCCTCCAAAGAGCTGGTTATTCCATGCTCATGTATTCCTATGGAAATGAGATTATTTCTATGCTGAGGTACTAGACAGTGTGATTAAGGGTGTTGGAGCTTGGACCATGCAATTTAGAACCTTTTAAAATGTTTCCATCCCCACCTCTGAACTTAGCAAATTTATTTAACATACATTTGAAGGAATAGCCTTGAAAAGTTATTTTCTCTGTAACAGAAATCTATGGTCTGTCAAAGAACAAATGAAAGGCAGATAAACAAAATATAAATTAAAAAATGAAATGTTCTTTGGTCACAACAAATGTCTATATTGTCAGGGCTTTATGGCCTACTTCACATAGTACATTCTAGATAACAGTAATTGTAGCACATTTCTTTGCCAAAATCAGTTACGGAGTGGCAGTGTGTAGCAGCCTCACTATCTTAGCTGCAAACCCATGGCTAGGATGTAAGTATATACCCTACAAAGATACTCTTGGGCTTACCTAGGTCAGAGCACTGCACCACACGAAGATGGCACTGGCAGCGGAAGGGGCACACTGGTCCAAATCCAGATATGACAGGATCGTCTGTTGGAGGCATATCAGCCGACCCTTCATCCTCCAGCATAAAGTCAAAGAGGCCCTGCTGGTGGAACGGCTTGGCCAAGCATGCTGGCAGCAGTAGGACGAAGAGAAGAGCCAGCCTCATGGCTTAGTTCATCGACTCCGGGCAGAACCTAGGGATCAAAACAGGAGATCTATAACAAAAGTAGCATTTTCCCATAACTGCACCACAGTGCCTGCTGAAGGAGGTCCAGCATATCCACCAATTGCATAACTGTTCCTTTCAATAAATGAAAACTGAATGGTGAAAATAGGACAGTTATGTGATAGGAGTCTGGTAACTGGTGGGTTTTTTTTTTCTTTTTACAGAGCAGTTTAAAGGCAACAGTAAACACATCTGTTTGCATATTTAGAGTAATATTTATTAAGAACAGGCAGCACTGTCAACTTTGTTATGCAGAACAGTCAACACAATAAGCCACATTTTCCATGTGTCTGTTTTCTGCCAACGTAACAGTCTATTTGATTTCATTAGCATTTGTTTCACAGCAATGAGTTTGTCCCCTGGGGATGAACCTGAGGTTCCCAAACTCACTGTAACGCAGTATTTCATGTCTTAAGAAATATTTTTTGAAGTGCCAGTTTGCTGTGTGTTTTAAATTACAGCCTAGTAAAACTGACTGAGAAAGAGTAGGATCTAGTGACAGGGTGGAGAGAGGTGGGGGATCCTTACTTGTTTAAAACAGCTATACTTCTCTGCCAGTTTAAACAACACAATAAAATGGAATACAGTGTTGTGTTATATTGGATATTCTTGGCTTTCTTTCCAAATTTTTGGCTAGGAGATTTTATGATATAAACAATGCACCCTGGAAATCCTCTGCTTTGCACTGCATAAGTATTTGAATTGATGCTTGTAGTATTGTCAGCACACTTTCTAATGGGACTTCAGGGCCTCATTCTGCAGACTTTCACGCTCATGAGCAACTTTACGCAAGTATATATTCCCATAGATATTAATAAGAACTGCCTGACTACATGTTCTCATGACCTAGGCCTAAGTGCGTTTCAAAACAATGTACATTGTGATACCTATGTTGTTGTGTGCTAAATAGAAATTAAAAAACAGCTGTTTGCAGGTTTTGTATCAAGGCTGTATAGATCAGCTAATATTCTGGAAAATATTTTTTTTACTATTTATTTTATATAAGGAAGCTTATCTTTTACAAGATTTCATGGATCTAAAGATAACCCACAAAAAAAATATGAAGAAACCTGTTCTCAACTTGCCAAGTGACAGCAAGGCAAATGTCATTTATTTAGGAGCCTTTTCTTAAAAAGGATGGCATAGTCCTGAATAAAAATTTTGTTCTTTATAATAAAAGCAAAAATGTCCACTTGCTTCTTCAGGTCAACAAGTTCCTAAATGCCTTGTCTGGGTTCTAGCTGGGATAAACTTTTTTCTAGCAGAAGTTATCTAACAGTCAGGGGAGTGGTATGGCATTTCTTAGCTCAGTATTGACTAATGGAAGGATAAAAAACTGGGCAAGAGGCAGAGTAGGACTCTCTCCCCCTGTACATTGAGATATGAAACCTACCAGGTAGATGACTAACATGGGCAGCAGATGTTAGGTGAAAGCAGTATACTGAGGCCTCTCTTTCTAGTATACGACATCCAGGTACTCTAAGAGCAGTGGTTAGTATAAAAAAGTGAAATAAACAAAAAACACAGGCCTGGAATTAGATACAATCTATATTGTTCCTGGATTTGAATTCTCTTATGAATTTTTACTGACAGATGCCACTAATGCCATCCTGCAGAAAACTCTGGGGCTTGGATTTGAGGTTACCTTATAATACATGCTAGTGTTTTAAAATCATAGCTTACATTTCTGTCACCTACCTATCAGGAAGACAGATATCTAACATATTCAGATGTCCCAAAGAATTCAAAGTCACTTCAAATGGAATAAAAAAACATTTCTGTTGCTTCTTTAAGAGACACAGTTGGTTTCTTAGTTGGACCAGTAAGTGTTTTCTTTTCCTGGAGCAAACATATTACCTACTGCAAGCACTGAGGGGTTTCACAGACCCCAGTGTCAGCTGGAGGGTCAGAGCATTTTAGCATGCCCTGTTAGCCCAACTCAGTGCTGTACAAACTCGTGTCATGTAGCAGGGCCAGGATGTGGCCCCGTGTGGGCCATCCTCCTGTCCTCCCTCCTGCCCTGGCCCCCCACTGACACGGTCTGTGTCCCTTCCCCAGCAACACCCCCATGATGCACGCAAAGTACATGAGTAAGGATGTCACAGCAAAGTGGTGTTAATACACACTGGTGAGTTCTTATCCCAGTGTAATCTAAAACGACATTTTTTAAATAATCATTATTATGTATGAATTATTGTAAAATAACAATGCAATTTATTAATAGTCTGAAATGTGAAGAAAAATTTGCTAAATCATCACCATCGATCATAATAAGCTGTCTTGTTAAAATGATCAATAAAGTATTACCCCAGTACAAATTATTTTTCAGAATGTACATTAACATCAACAAAAATAGGGAGTGCTGCACAGCAACCCTGGCAGGGCACCGGCTATCAGTACTTTTTAAAGAGATTCTCCAGCATTTTTTATGTATTTTTAATTTTTTAAAAACACTTTAAAATATTTAAAATTGCTTGTATTCCCCCCAGGGTCCCTGCTGAAACACCATCCCTCTCAAAAATGCACTATCAGTATCTTGTCCTGGAGTTAAATTACTACCCCAAAAAAAAAAAAAAAATACCCAATGCAAAGCTACATTGGAAATGTCTTCACACTTTACTTCTTGTTCACATCAATATTGGTGACTTCACTTATCTCAGTTACACCCAGTAGTAGGCCTTTTCCTTTGCTCCCTGTTTTGTCAAATCTATTATAAAATAAGAGCTGTGCATAAAGGAAAACCATAGGACAACAAAGGGTATCAAGGATCTAATCTGAGGACACAACAAAGAAAATAGCAGTCACAAACTACATATTAATCAGGAAATAGGAATAGATATGTGTCTACATATCTTTATTCATATACATATTTGCACTGCAGACACACATATCTGTTCCTATTGTTTGCATGTGTAAATAAACACACAGACAAAAAATATATACAAAACTGTACTAGTAAGAAATATTTACACTTCACAAATAAAACAGAGAGGGAAAAAAATTCTGAATTCTTAAAGGTCTGTGACACAATATTTATGTCTGTAGGACATAACTGTTTAAACTTGCTTTAATTATATGTTTACAATGAGGAAGACTTTTCCACAAACAGAGGAAACTATACCATAGACTTGGCCACATTTCAGTTTAAAATACCACTGGCAATATGCTTCATCAGTTCACGTCACCACTGTACCGGTGGTCTTCTTGTCAGTTTACCTTAATACTGTTTTAAATATTAGTTCCCCTACTGTCAGAAATCTCCCAAAACGACACAAAAGACAAGTTAAACAATATGTGCAATTAAAAAAAAAAACAATCCCCTACATTATATGTGTTACTCGTTTTGTGTTAGAAGTGCAAACATAAGAGTTGGAAGTTTTAAAGAGATTAAAACTCTGTTAACAGGGGTTTCAACTCCCGGAATTTTATTTTCTACCATTTCATTCATAGAAACCTTCTTTAAATGTGAGTCCCTTGTTTGTACACTATAACACAGCACTTTCTAACACTACAATGGCATACAGTGAGCCCGTTTAACTACTATGTTTTTTTTTTTTTCATTTAAACTGAAACTATATTCATTACTGTTTGGAATATATAAAAAGAATCCGAATGAAAAAGAAATCACAGAGTGCAGTTTAAAACAGAAATGTAACTCACACATTTTTTACACTCACTGCATCACCGATTCTAAACACTGGATTGCAAACAGAGAGTATACTGCTGCAAAAGTTTACAGTAAGGAAGAAGAAAGGACTATAGCAGTGCTTATACAAATCAAAACAAGAGACAGAACAGTCAAATAAACAGTAGGAAATCTGCGCAGTCCTTGAGAATGCATTCTCATGTTCCCAAGAAACAAAAATGCTGGATACAAAACTTAACATTGCTAAACATTTAGTAGGATTTTCCTTGCTTCTCTTAAAATTCAACTAGTTCTTGCCGTAGACTCGCCTGAAGTTTTATTAGTGCAACATAGTTCAGGAGAATTACTGAAAACCGTACCTTTTAATCCAGGGATTTGCAACAGGAGCTCTCAAAGCTGAGATGTAATTAAACTAAATATTCAACCCAGGCAAAAGGCTTTGCAGGTGTGGAAAGGAGGAGGGGGTAAGTTCAGCTCAGTGACTGTCACTTGGTAGAAAACCCTCCTGCTTCTATTCCATAGCACAGTTAAAAAATAAGGTTTCTCTCAATGAACACAATCCAGGCTGACACCCACATTAGATCATATGGTAATGATATGTCTCCTGTATTGTAGCCAGAAACTTTATCAGCTCTTTTGCTTTCTTTTCCTCTTTTTTCTTTTTCATTTGCTTTATTTCTTTTTCATCTGTTTAGAATCCCAAACAACTTGTACACTGTAATTCATCTTACTTTTTTTATTTATGTCCCTAAAACTTATATTTAGGAAACTTTTCTTGGGTTTAACCATGTTGGGTTTTTTTTTCTGGTTCATTGCTAAGAAAAATGTTTGGCTGTTCCTCTTGTTTATATTATTTGTAATTCAAGGAAATGATAAAAAATTACTTTTAGAGCTAGTCAAAGTGGAGATTAGTATCAGAAAAAAGGGGTAGCTTTAGGTAAAACTATTTAAACAAATATCAACCTGCCTTTCCTTATGCTGTAATCATTGTCAAACCAAGCAGTATATAGTGTAATATACTATTATCCTGTGTAACAATAGAGTTTTTATGAATTTTTTCAAATTGCAACAGTTTTTTGATATATGAAAATCATGTTTTCATTAGTAGAATCATTCTAACATTTGTGGTTCAAACTGCTTTATATAAACTTTGCCTTTAAATTTTTCTTTTTTTTTTTTTTTTTTTTTTTTTTTTTACTGCTTTCTCACCAGGACAGCAAAGCAGAGGGGAAATTAACAGCATTTTTGGGGTGGGTTTGGTTTTTTTGTTGGTTGTTGATTTTTTTTTTTTAAGAGACAGTGGAGCTTTTCTAAAACATGAAAGGAAAAACGTATCTGTTCAGATTTATTTTTTATTTTATTAATTTCTGGTTTGATGCAAATATCAATGGAAGCTAAAATGCAGTTTCTCTGTTCCTATGAAATTTTAAAAGTCTAGCAAACTGAAAAGAGAACAAATACAATAATTGCTATTTATTTAGTAATCCAAACACATTGTGAACATGTGTATCTTCCCTATGCTGTTAGCTGTCCTCTCTAAATACTGGAGGCTTGTGTCTGTGTTTTGACTTGTATCCATTTATTTCTGCCCCCAGGCTAAGACCAGGTGCAAATCTGAAATTAAAGCCTGTAAAATGTGAAATGATGTTTAAAATAAGTGTGAATTTTTAGAAACACAATAAGCTCTTGAAATTTTAGCTGTTCTCATTTAATTTCAAGAAAAGTCATTAAAACAACTCTTATAATTGTTCTCCTTTGGTGGAAGAAGACATGGTAGAATAATTGACTGCTGGTTTTGGTCAGTGTAGCACAAAGGTGTAATCAGGCATCTTACATTATAGCTTCTTTATACAGTTCACTGTAAAAGTTGGGGATAGTTTATTCACCCCTCATCCCTGATCTAACTTCTTTCCCCTGACTCTCCACTGGATTCAGGACTGCTAACGACTTTTGTTGTGACAGTTTTCTACATATGATTAGTGGTGTGCCAAGCTTTCATGCTTACAACAAAGCCTTATCTTTGTCCAGAAGTGTCGCCATGAGGCTTGCCGAAATCTTGGCTTCATCTTAGTAATGTCAGTTATTTGAACCTTGGTCACCAGCTGCATCTGGTGTTTAAAAACATTTCAAAGCAAGATTTTGATGAGGAACAGGTCAGGGTAAACTTCTTGTCAGTTTGCTTCACAAAACCCATTTGTATCCCTTCACAGTAAAATCGTAATATCTTTGTTCTGATATCTGTTATGGGGTTGAAAGGTGTTATAATTTAGTAGCTCAGCCATCTCTTTGGAGTCACAGGAGTGGACGGATATTGTGTTAGGCATTAGGGGGGCTCTAACAAAAACATGAAGATCAAGGTGGGAAGAGGTGGAGTACAGGGGATCTGCCAGGTGGACTGGGTGGTCCCAGTGTGCTTGTAGAGGAACTACTGCTCATAAGAGGAGAATTTTTCTACTTTTTCTGTAGTATCGTCCATCCCAAGAAGCTCAGAGGGGAGCTTTAGGAATGCTACCACCTTTAGGAATTATGAAAGCACTTACATTGCCTGTTGATACCCAGAGGTGGAAGGGGTATGTGTTAGGCATCCAAGTCCTCCTGAAATGTGAAGTGAATTATGTGGGGGACTGAGCAACTGAATGGCAGAGAACTTACGACACTGAATATTGGTGCAGTAATCTGTTAATTGTATTGAGTCATTTGTGTGCTTTTATGGGTATCTGGGACCCTTTCTGATACAAGTATTCCGTTAACCCCACTCTTTGTCCCTTGCTGTATCACTCAGAAGATAAACAACTTTTTTCTTAAAAAAACAACCCAACAACAATATTAACTCATTATGTAATTTTAAGACCTGTGACCATAGACAAGCCTAGCATCAGTAAGTGTCCTTGTCAGTCTAACCTACTTTGACTATAGTAAGCTATATATAAAAAAAAACCTGGTTAGAACAATCTTAGTTTCTACATGATTTTATTATTCCAATTTAACAAATTTACAGGCCTATATGCTCCTCCAAATACTGATTCCCAGCAAGTTGCAGGCAACTGCATGTAAATGTTATTTATATAACAGACTTTTTATTAAATTTTGATGGATAGCATCTGGTTTATTTGCTCACAGCTTATTTTGTGGACCTTTCAAAGGGCAGTGGTGGGAGAGAAGACAGTAATCCTGCCTGCCTGCTGTTGACTGCTCTGCCAGGGTCTGGTGGAAGTCTCCACTGGAAGGAGATGAGCAGCTGCCCTGTACAGAGCAAACATACCCTGGGGGAAGAGCTCCTGAAGCGGGGCGGGCTGGGAGAGAGGCACATCCAGCAGGCACCAGGCGCTGCCAGTACAGGTTACAGACTCCTCTGAAGAACAGAAACCCAACATAATCTGCCCCTGGGGGTGGAGAGAAAGGCTGTTCTTTAGGAAGCCGGGGGGG
>NW_010227691.1:28956-30539 GCF_000690775.1 Eurypyga helias | reverse complement strand
GGGGAGGGGTGGGGGGGAAAGTAGCATTTACTGCAATCCAGAATGTTACTGGAATAAAACCAGAGCAGGAAGACAGGCTCTGTCCTGCAGGAACATCATGGCCCAGAGATTCAGGTTCTTCCTCATTCTAAGTTTCCTCTACAGAAAAAGGCATTTTTCTTGGGCTGCCTTCTAATAGATCTCAGCTTTGATGATCAAAGACTGGTTAGTGTTGTGGTTGCTGTGGTCAGGAAGAGGAGCAGGCAAATCTGCCTCAAAGTCCTCATGAACCATCTAGGTAAGTGCCAATTCCCAACAGGAACAGATGAAACCAGATGCCCTGTTTGGCTGCCTCTCAGGGGCTGTCTCCACATCCTCTACATCTCATGCCTGGGCTTTAATAGCTCCCTAACATAGCATCCGCCATGTTCTCTAACATTTTACTGCTTTCCTCTCCACATTATGCCTAATTTCTTCCAATCACCTGTAGTAAAGTGTTCTTTACCATAGCAATAGAGTTCTACTAAAAATGAGAGTAAATATTGACCCAAGCTTTGTAAACATTAATTCAGGTAAATATTGACCGAGGCACAGCCTGACAAGGTAGCTGAAGAGACAGAAATGTAATTTCTGGATATTCTGAGTATCAAAGTTTCCTTCAGTGCTCTGTGACTCCAGAAATTATAGTCCTGAACTTCTTGACATTTCTACAGATCAAAAGGACCAATGTATTAGATCTTGGATGTGTGCTACTAGTAGCATTATTTTTCTGCGGCTGTGAAAGCACTTGTTGTATAACTGAACAAAATGCAACCAAACTTCAAAAAAGAGAGCTCTCTCTCATCACTCTGTCTTCCCTTCTCTGCCTTTGCCCCTCTGCCATAGTATGTACTGTGCATCCTTCCACGGTCATCTCCCTGCTCTCTTCTGGAGTCTGTGGGGTCTACAGGTCACCCTAGGAAACAAACTCAAATTGCCATCAGCTGAAGTATCCAGCTAGTGATCCTGTCCTTTGCTTTGGTGCATTTTCTTTGGAAAGGCCAACCTGCTCTTGTACTCAACACTGGCTTTCCTTTCCAATGTCATTTCTATTCTCTCCTGAATCAGATTGTTTTGTCCAGCTGTAGGAGATAACCACATATCAGGGTAGCCATACTACCCATGGCAATTTCAAATGCTCTGAACCTAACTTCCACCCTTGAGGAGGAAGCCTGTCCTAACTATTCCTCATACTTATGTAATGTAGACATACATTTCCAGATCACTATTACCTCTCTCCCTCAAAAATGCAGCAAGTAGGTAAAACTAGACTATGTATGAGCCCTCTAAGCTCCTAGCCACCCTAGAAACAAGGAGTGAGAGAAAAGTAAAAGTGATTGTGGACCAAAGACCCCAGAATCTCACTTTGAATCTACCTCTTCACCTTTAATTAATAGTGAAGAAAACCTATGCAGAGACAGTTGCTATCATACATATTGGTAGATCTCTGTATTAGTACTCAGGTGCTCCATTACTGTGCTTCAGTGATAGACAGCATTACATTTTGTTCCTGCCTGCCTTCTGTGTGTGTCAACAGCCTCCCTGCCCTCTGCAAAATCTCCTGC
>NW_010227691.1:5297-28891 GCF_000690775.1 Eurypyga helias | reverse complement strand
GAGTGTCACTGTGTGAGTGTGGGCCATGAGAGAGGGTGTGATGACTGAAGAGAGGATTAGTTTAGGTAAGAGGAGGTAAAATTTCAAGTTAACAGCTGTTTCATTAGATATTGGCCTTTCTTTATATTTTGCAGTATCTTGTGTTGGAGTCCAACCATATTCAGAGGTCAGATGAAAATTCCAAACCTTAATTCTCATTTTGATGGCCCTTAGATCATCCTCTGGACAAGCCTCATCATCCCAGCTGGATTACACAATACCCTAGAAAAGGATGACAGTAATTCATGAAAATGTTGGAACTATACTTCCTGTGTGTCCTCTCTTAGTCAGGGGTTATGAACCAGCATGCAAAATGAGACACAGCCTGTGCAGCTCTGAACAGCCTATTCCCAGATTATGAAAAACATGTGAATAGCCAGGTCATGCTTGATTTCCAATTTAGTCGTCACAGACAGCAAACATTTTCAAGGGGAGGTAGTGACTGTATTACAGAGGAAAGTCCTGAAAAAAGGGAGTGGAATGGAAAAAAGAACCTTTACAGTAGGGTTTGTGTCTGTGTCTCTGTATTAAAATGCTCATTTTTGTATGCTGGCAATGTCCTTAGGAAATAAATAATTTCTAACTTCGGCCGAACATAAGAAATAGTGACTTTGAAGATACAAACAATCATGTCACAAAACTTACCAGTTTTGTTTGGATTGTGTGACCTCATTATAGAGAGTAACAGTTGAGCATCATAAGGTGGATGGTGAATGAGCTACGTGAGAACCAACCCTGTCTAAACAGGGTGCGCTCTGTGGGGTTCAAATGAAAAGGATGTGTTTTTTCATAACTCTTGAACCTTTGAAGTAACGCACTGCATTTGAGACAATTTAAAAACAAAATAAAGAAAAATAATGATGTGGGAGCAGAGTCCTAACATCAGAGATGATATCTATCATACAGGATGGGGAAGTGATCATGAGAACACTATACATTACAGTCAAATTTTACCCGATTTGTAGACATGGAAAAGTATGATACAAGACTTTTCCAGAAAGGTGTAATGGCAGTTTGTAAAAAAGGGTAGTAGAAAGATTTTAAATTCATTTTCTCACTATCATGGAACAGAATCTATTAAAATAAATAAATAAATAGATAGATAGATAAACGGATAGATAAATAAATAAATAAGTGAATTGTAGGATCTGATTTCTTCCACTTCCAAGACCACTTGGAGTTAGGGTCATCATCCATTAAACACTTCCAGGTTACAGTATTGTTCAGGGAGCAGTCTTCAAAACACCTGTTGCATTCTATTAGGCATTTGAAGAGTCGTTCACTTTAACTTGCCATTAACCAGACATGGGCTTTCTTTTGACTACTATTTAAACCATATTGTACCTTTATTCTTATAAATAAACTATGCAGAGGATTGTTCTGCCCAAGTAAATGCACTGATGTTCCTCAAAGGTAATTTTCCATAGACAATATGGATAAAACATAGTGAGGTTTTCTAAACAAAACAGAGTTTCATTCTACATGTTAAAACTTCTAATGTGATAATTCCTTCCACTATTGAATTGCAGTGGAATGTTTACTCTTTTAGTAATCAGAAAAAAACGAAGGCTGTCCTTTTTCTACATTTTTCATTGGTTTTTTTCCTTCTTTACAATATGTTTTTTAGTTACTTCTTTGCTCCATACCATGTTCCTGGAGCAACCTTCTGTTACAAAAAGAACAGCTACATTTTACTTTAGAGAATAACACACATGTCCATTGTGTTTCAGCTGACTAAAAGCCCAACTCTACGTTAATTATGAATATTCTTTGTTTGCACTTATTTGTATCACTTCTGGGTATTTTTGCTGGTTTTTGGTTTTAGTTCTGCTTATGTAATAGATAAATATATGAGCATGCTGGGGCACACCCCCAGGAGACATGAATAATACCATCTTATTGAAATTAATCTTGTGATCTATGACATTTCAAAATTTAGCCACTGAATTTCTTGACTCATCTTCATCTATCATAGTATGCCATGAACCAAAACCATTAGAGATCCATGTCAATATTTGGAAAAGTGACTAACAGTTTTCCAAAATATCACTAATAGATTCAATTTTCAAGACAATTTAAAAAGCTGTTTTCAAAAACCAGGTATTGCATAACACACTGGAGGGTGGACACAGAGAACAGCCAGGTACCCACACCAACTAATCATTTTTGAAAATCTCAGTATATTGAACTAGTTTGAATCTACCAGCTAAATATAAGGATGGAGTTCTTTTGCCTTGCATGTAAATATTAAATAGGATGCTTCAAAATGAATGTGTCAGCTTTTCAGAACAAGATGGAAAGCTTCCCTCTGAAGAAGCCATACGTGCTCACAAGCAAAAATCTATACAGAAAGTGTTCTTCATTTATAAAACCAAAACCACTGCAAATTGGATCTTCAGACTTCAACAGGTGGGAACATTCATTTGCCATGTTGTTAAAGATCTAACCGTGTCTTCCTGCCCCCTGTCTCCTCCAAATTGTTCGAATCAGCTCTGCAAGAGGAATTACCTATCTTTCAGTAACAATTAGAAAATTCAGCTCTCCAAGGAGGAGTTCACGCTGTTGGCAACCTGTTCACAGCCTGAAATGCCATTTATATGTCAATTTAAAATGAGAAACATTTGGCAAGAGAAGCAATGGAATTAAGTCACAAAAATAAACAATTATTTTTTAAATTATAGCAAAGAGAAAAATAGGTTTTAGAAATATATACAGGGAAATTCTAATAACATAGGATTATTAGAATAAACAGAATAAACATCTGGATTATGGATTGCAGCAAATTAGCAAGGGCAAGTTACAATTACTTAAGTCTAAAATTATATTAATATATTTTTATTTTGTTGCACAGCCTTGAAGTGCTAAACTTGAAGTCATCTGATGTCACTGAGATCTCTTATAACTTTTGTTACCAGCACATGCAAGAGATGGCATTGCCTGGCTGACAGGCTTAATGGCCTGACCAGTCTGATGAGCTCAAGTATTCAACTACAATAACAACAAAGCATGATGCTCTGGGAGTAAATCTCTATTTCATCCCTTCCACCACTTTACATAGTCTCATTTCTCAGTATGTTCTCAATCCTCTCCACAAATGTTACTAGCCAGTCATTTTATATGAATTTAGTACAGAGTTATGGAGCTCCCACTGTCTACTGAAATTCCCCCTCCTTTCCTACAAGTGTCCTCCCTCTCAGATTTTGTGTCTGTTGAGACAGTTTGCTGCCCATGGCAGGGGGGTTGGAACTAGATGGTCTTTAAGGTCCCTTCCAACCCAAACCCTTCTAGGATTCTATGAGTCTCTTTTCCAAACCAAGCTGCTTCTTCATATTGTTTCTTTTCCAAATAGTGAATTGATAATTTATTACAGTGTGTTTCCGATTGAAAGAGAACAAAATTGGTGGCACTAAAAAAGTACAAAATGTATGAAATGTAACTGCCAAATATGCTGGAGACAGAAAAATGGGTTCTGTAGTTTTTAAAAGTATTCTTTGAATCTTGAAAGAAGTTTCAGCCTGTCTGAGATTATTATGTTTTTATGGCTTGTCTTATAAGATGATACTTTAGGATATTTTGTTTTTACAAAAAATGAAACCATAATATGACCTTCTGTTTATAATAAAAGATTGGTGGTTGTAGAAGATGAAAATTCACATTCTTGTATTTCAGGTCTGAAGCTTTTAAAAATAATGTCAGATATCTTTCATCGAGGAAAAACAGAATCAAATTACTGCTTTATAATGAAAGTTTGTACAATATTTATTGTAGCTTAAATTATTTTTTTTACCAGTCTGAGAATGCTTGGCCTGTTCTGAAAAAAAAAAAAGTGAATTTTGCTATTTATATATTCCCACTTTTCACCAAAAAAAAATGTTTGTGTATATTTTCATCTTGTCCAATTAAAAATTATGTGCACTTAAGGATTTTCCATTTTGTAATCTAAATGATAAGGAATTGCCATTTGATACTGAGGAGAGATAAGCCTTGTTCTAGGTGCTAAATGAGACTATAAAAAATATTGTGATGACCCTATGATTTCTATTACTATAAACTCTTGAGTCAGGGTAGCTGGCAATTATACAGCAAATTAGTACCAAATGTGACTTAACTAAATATGATATTTCTAGCCATCCGGAGTACCTTACCCAGTTTTTTTCCCCAGTTTCATTTTGTTTGTATAAAGCCGGTGAACAGAAGTGACTGATGTGATATACAAAAAAGCTTTACCAATCTCTGACCTACAGTATGCCCTTTGCCCGGACTTCCCAGCCTTATCGTAAGTGTAAAAGCTCAATTTTGCTTTAGATGTACTGCTTACTGAATTTTGGATTTCTGTGCTAGCTTTTCTGAAGTGCAAGATGTAGTCCAACATCCATCAACTCATGATTACATAAAGCACAGAAAACTGCATGTTTCTTAATTCTTCCAGTCTCCCTACTTTTAGATAACAGTGTACTCAGTATAGGAAGTAACTAGAAACATGAACATTCCCTATCAACATGAGCAATCACTTTATATCCACATATTTTTATTTAAAAGCTTAAGAATTCGATTTTTTCATCAGAATATCTTTCTGTTTTTCTTTATAATCACCTAGCTCTTTGAAGAGAAAAAGACCCCAAATAATCAGATAAGAAATCTGATTGTCTGAGTTGTATGTATGAAAAAGTCCAAAAGTATTGAACAGGAAACAACATTGGTTTTGTATTTTTAAAACAGCCAACACAATCAAATGGAAAATTATATTCTTACTATAGAGCTCTGTTTTACATCCTGTTCCATGTAAAAATTCTGTTGAAAGAATCTCATTCATTATTTGTTTCTCTTGGGTTTTGAGTCATTCCAATAAAAGCACATTTATTTTATTCCTATTCAACTCAATAAGATTTTTCAATAAGAGTGGCTGTAAGCTGAAGTCCCATATCTCTTTTATTCAAATGTACGTTAGTCATTAAGCAGTTATATATTGCATAGTAAAGATGACATAGTGTTTACCAAGTTGCAAAGCATAATGGGGTGGTTTCCTTCAGTGTTACTTATCCAGAAAAAAAGTGTATTCTATCTAAGGTAAGATAACAATCAATTTGACACTGGTGTCATGGGTTGCGGGCCTGTAAAAACCATAGACACAAATGTGACTAACACTCTTTTGATGCTGACATGCCCTTGAGCTGATAACCCAGCAGCACTTCATAGTATATAAACTGCATGGTACATCTGTGAAGCAGAAGCCCCAGCACACATTTTTCTCAGTAGTGATATTCCACTCCAAGCTTATGACAAAGAGCAGCATGAAAATCACACTGATAATAGCAATGTAGGAGAGGGAGCAGAGGACACCATTTATCCCACCTTCCTGCTGTGAGATGGCATCAAGTGAAATGCCCCTCAGAGGTGCAGATTCCTGTAGGTATTAGTGTTCCTTATGCCCAGGCAGGTCCAGGAAGGCTGCACTCCACTGGAACCTGTTACTCAGCTCTGCTGATGATCATTAAAGCTTTCCCAATATCAAACATGAGTCTTTGCTGCAGATTAAGCCAATTACTCTTTGTTCTACTTCTTGTGGGACAACTCATCGCGGTCTTCTTCATAGCAACCTTTTGCATACTTAAGAGTGTCATCATTTCCATCCTAAGCCTCCTCTAAACAATTGCTGACTCCTCTAACCATTTCTGTTAAGTTACTTTTTTTTCCCCAATCCTCTGATGATTCATTTATTCTTCCAAAGATTCTCTTAATTTAATCTTTAAATGGAATATATAACACTTCATATGTCCACCAGAGCCTAGAAGAGCTGAGCAATCATCCTCTGTGCCTTGTCTGCTACACTAGAAAGTCATGTGCTCCTCTCCCTGTAGAGATATTTCTTGATAGTAAAGAATTTTCTAAAGGATTGACTTATATGTATCTGCAGCAAGAAATTATGTACTAAAATTGCAATACCATTGAGCCTGGATTTTCCTTTTTGCTGGTACAATAAAAATGTGGATGCAAATTTTATAGCAATCACATTTCACATGAATCAGTTACTGAGGGAACATATTAACACTGGGACACACAATGATGTGATTTATAGATGTGAAAAAATAGCCAGGCAACTTCAAAATTGCAGTTCGACAGGACTGTAGTGTTGTGTAGAGATGGCAGTTTTTCCTGGCACTGAAGAGACTCTTTGCAATCCAGATATTTATATTTTGTATTAAATGCCACTAAATGTAAGACATTCCAGTATGCAAAAATATGTATCCCTTCAATATCTGAAAAGTTTATGTTCTAGCATATAGTGCTATAAGTAATAAGTCATATCCATGAACAAGCATCTCTTGTAAAAAACCCCACATCATCTGAATAAGATTAAATGTGAATAAATGAAAGCTTTAAATAAATTAAAAGGGAAAATCAAGAAAACAAGACAGAAAAAGGAGGAAGGAGAGTGCTAGATGGAGAAAGATTAAAATTCAAGCTATGCCTATAGCTTGCCAGACTGAATCACTTAAAGTTTTCCTCCCCTAGCACATATATTTTTCTGACATCTTTTCCCATTAGTCACCAACGAGACTTAAGAAATATGTATGCCTGAACACTCCCACAGGGTCATACTTCTTTCTACTTTGTCTCATGCTGAGAAATTTCCTCAGTTACTTCTAGAAAAAGGAACCTGTATTGTTACAAGGCAAATTTTATGTTCAAGGATTCTTAATACAAAAAGTGGGGGCTTTATCACTGGAATTGTATCACTGAGCACTAGACTTCTTTCAAGCTCTTATGTCACACAAAGGCCACCGAAAACCTATAGTCCTGGCACAGGCAATCTGACTGCTCACTGACCACAGCCAGACAGGGCTTCACCTGAATATTTCATGGGGCTGTGCCAGTATATTTCTAGGGTTAAGCAGAGTGTGATAAGGGCAGAAGAGTAAAGAATATCACAGGCATATCAGAAAGCTTGTGTAGCTTATCTAGGATGGGCCCAAGGGGAAGAACAAGGCTCATGGGCATTCCTAAATCAGCAGGCAAATCTGTTTGCTAGATACACGCTAAGTGTTTTTTCTCATAAGGTCTTTTACTTAAATACTTATTTCCTTTATTTAACATTTTTTCATTTGTTTATTTAACAAATAATGCTTCTCTTTGAAGCAACTTATTCAATAAGGGTTTTTTTTTTTTTTCTTCATATTCTTTCACCTTTGCACATAATTTTAAAAAAACTACTTTTTTCACAAGAAGCAGGAAGTTCTAAATGCTTATTTAAAAGAGGTCAAGGAACCCCAGTATGATGTAAAAGTAAAATAAATACCATTCTCAGTCACATATTGTTAAGACAGACACAGTATAAATAGATTATGTGAGAGGCCGTGAGAAAACTGCCTGCATTAATAGACTGAGATACAAAAATAATTTGAATAGTATTATTACAGTGCATTTACTCAAGCGTATTTTCATTATTCTCCTGATACACCTCTTTGCTTTATGGCAGAACACTGAAAAATAAGAATTTTTTTTCTTCAAATTTGGAAGAAAAATTCTGTGTGATGTTCTGAATAAGAAATATGGTAATAGAGAGATGATTGGTTTTTTTTTTTTTGGCCATTGTTCTTCATCAACAAACAGTAAGGTAGAAAAACCTTAGAAAGACATTTTCCAAAATAAATGTCAACAAGCAGAAATAAACATTTTCCTCCAAACCCAAACTTTTTTACCACATTCTTCATTTTTTTTCATTTTAAAGATTCTGTTGGCAAAATGTTGTTTGACTGGGTGCCTAAAGTTAAAGGACTTAACAAACTCCATATTACTGCACACAAGGGAAGGGTTTTTTCCTTAATTTCAGGGGATGTTTGATACGACCATAAATAAACAAGTCAATTTTGTGCATCAACTCAGTTGTGTTTTGTTCAGTGGAAGATGTGGGAATTCAGCACTTCCAAAATAAGACCACATATCTGTATACAAGTATGTATTTGGGGAATTGTTTTCGAAAATTTAAGCTTCTGTGAAATCACGTATGAATAGAACATTATGGGAAGAGTAACCAGATATTTCACATACTGAAAAAAGTGTTGGCTCACATACACTTTAATAAAGATTTGTATTTTACTTCTGCAGAACACATTTAGAAGGACCGCTAATTTCATTAATATGGACTTTGTCCAGACAGTATTTTTTTCCACTGGTAAGAAACCATTTAGGCTTTCCCAGCTCAGGTATTTAATACTTTATCCTTCCTTGGCATGGGATTAGTCTGTCATTGTTTGCATAGGGAATATTTGGAAAATAGTACATAATATACTGCTGCGCGTAGTTGTTGCTGAGCTTTATTTCATTACCATACATGCAGAGTATCAGAGAAGGCAGAGTACCAGGCATTATTAATGAACATTCAGTGTATTGGCCAGACAGAATGCACAGGTTTATTGGCAGCATTCCTCTTTGCTAATAATATCACTTATAGCTTTTTAATGTACTAGGAGTACTTCTAACTGTCAAATAGCATAGTTTTATATACCAGGAAACATATTTCTGCCATCTGAAAAGTTGAGGCAATATAGAGTTTGAGGTTACAAAGCTTTTGAATATTTGACTAGAAGTACTCCTTATCAGTTATTTGTCTAGGTTTATCTGTCATTTCAGATGTCTAGGAGCTATGATATAAATCTTAATATTAAAATTATATGTATTTAAGTGATATTTGAAAGACTGATTTTTATGTCCCATCCATGTCATCTTTTTTGAAATATGCCATTGGTTTGCACTTAGCAGCATTCATGGAAGTACAGGAATATTGAAAGCAGCAACTAGAAAACAACAAGCCCTGAACTCAAGTAACTTATTCTTGGCAGATAGCTTGTTTTTAAAAAATGGATCATCTCTGCTTTGAATTGTTCAGTGTCAGTGATTTTCAAATATACTGACATTAGTATTTTCTGCTGAGCAAAAAGCTGAGAAATTATTGGAGTTAACATTCAGACATTCATTTGAACCCACTTCCGCCTATACATAAATTCAGTAAAAACAAACAGAAACCAAAAGGAAAATAATTTACAACTTGTTTGAATACTTGAAAATATTTTGCCCTCATTCACACCAAAATATAGTGAAAACTCAGAACTCAATCCAGTTGAAATACTTTTTACTTACAGTAGGTGTGTGAAATTTCCAACTCACGTATTTACATACAGAGATTTCCATAGACAGGTGCTGACTCTTTTCTTAGGAACAACTTGACATTTTCTAAATATTCTTACAGATGCTTGAGATTTTGGATATGATTCATGAAGACAAGCAATCACTAGGATCCTACAGATAAATTATTGCTTGCATTATTCAAGGTTCAAATTGTACCTTATAAGATGGTCATAAATACTAGTCAACCCACTAACTGTAAATATTAGGTAACATACTGGTCTTGACGTGCACATTCATATTTCTTGATATACCTTGTAGATACATCCTAGAAGTGTGGATATAATATGGAATTGAAATTGTTAGCAGAGAATAATTTTCTTCTCCAATAAATGTCATAGCTAAAATGTGAAACGCCTAATATTTGATATATTGTCTGAACTCTTAATACTGTTTTGCTCATTAACTAAACAAACCTTCTGGACAAAACTCTTGAAGCCTGCTTCTTGAGTGCAGTAGCCAACAGTAAATAATTAGAAGGGGCCAAAAATTACGGGGCCTGTAACAACCTCAAAATTTTTTGTTCCAGGCATTGAAACATATCCCAGAACTTCCAATTATGGGGAAAAAAAAAAAAGAAAATTTTTTTTATACTTGACTCTTTCATGTTATTTCCTAAACAAAGAAGAATCATCACTCAATAACCATCCACATCTTTTGTGCAATGATTCCTGGCTTATGGGTAAGAACCAAAGTTTCTTCTTTTATGAAGAAACCTGCAGCTGGGAGGGATGCAAAACCGCTTGTTCCCACCTGGAGCTGGAAAGCAGAGTGAGCTGTAGCCACGTCCCTGCTGAGAGGCCCTCGCCCAGCCCACTGCACTCAGTGACAGAGGTCCTACAGCTCTCCAGGCAGTCGCCTCCGGCAGCAGTGAGGTGACCTTTCCTGGCAGTTGGAAAGAATTTTTCCCCACAGTCTACCCTTTAGCTTGCTTGCTGTAGCAAGGACCCTCACTTTCTCTTCTACCACCACCAAAAAGGAGATGAGATAGTCCATTTGGTAATCTCAGTAGTTTGTAGGCCTTTATCTGTGATGATGTTTCTTCTGACTTTTTCCATGGCTACGTATCTTTACCAAGATGCAGTGTCTGAAACTGGATTCCAACTGATGCTCTCCCAGTGCTGACTATACCTGTAGGTTATAAAAATTATTTTGTGTATCTCACAGGCAGTATTTCTGTATAAGCATTGAGGAGTACTTTTTCTTTTTTTTTAACTTTTCTCCTAATAGCATGACATGGCCGACTCATGCCACGATTATTTTCTTCAAAATTAGTACCAAGCCGTTTGCCCTCTATCCTGTGCTGGTTTAGTCCTTGGTAATTCTGGACTATTTCCCATAATGGAAACTTGTTTGAATCCGATAATTAGAGCATTTTCCTGATGATTTCCTAACAGCTGAGTAGAACGCTGAATAGATGGTTTCTTTTTGTTTTACCAAAGACCTAGTGAGTTGTTCTACAGACTACTGTGAGCATATCACTGCTGGTTTGAAAAAGGTGTTTTGAGTAAATAATTGAATTTACATCTATGTCTTTAGCATGTAAATTTCCACCTGTGTACTGCTGGTACAGATATGAACTGTCATCATATGACTTACTCCTAGAGGCATTTTATTTTTGACAAAATTTGGTCAGTCACAATTTTTTCCCTCCAGTTTCTTTAGAAGTCTTGATAAAATGATGAAAGTTGAAAAGGTAAGAGCCAGGGGTCTCCCCAAAACACTGGATTTCCTCACTGCACAGAGAGCAAATGAAGAAGTCTGGTCCATGGCTCAGCTGGGGCTGCTCCTGGGAGCAGAGCTGATGCCCTACGCCAGGGCACCCCTCGGCAGCACGTGCAGGGGGTGCATCACCTGCATGACATGCAAGACTGCTGGGGGCTGCCTGAATCACGGCTGTGTATGCAGAAGGTGAGTGAAGTGAAGCTGCGGCACCCACAGCTGTGATGGCGGGTGGCCGTGGTCGCTTGTGGCGCAAGGGCACAGCCAGGGTTCTGAGCCACCATCCTGCCCTCGCTGGGGTCCTGTCACGCGTGCAGTAAAGTGCAAGGTAAGTACCCAGAGGATTAGAAACTAATTCACACTTTCTGGGCAATTAGAAATAAGTGATTTAAAGTTTTTGTATTAATTTTTATTAGGTGCCAACTGCTTCTTTACAGCTAATTCAGAATGATAGCCTACTTCCATAGGCCATCTGAAAAAAATTAAAAGTTGAAGAATGTGGAAAGCCAAATAGAAGGCTGCAAACCATTCATGATTTCATAAAATACGCTACAAGACTGCATAAATTCTGCTGATAAATCTTACAGACAGAAAAATTCCTGGCTTAACACCTTTAGCATTGCAAATATGCTCTCTTCATAAACTTCCTTTGGAAATGTTTTACCGATAATCCTACTGAACCTGCATGAACATCATTTGTAAATAGACACAAAAAGTGCTTGAGATTACTAAACAGTGTTTGATTTTACTAACTGAAATTATATTAGCATTCTGTATGCTTCCTTAACATTAATGTGAGAACAGACAGATGACAAGCTAAAATTAAAGATTAAAAATTGGTAACTTATTAATAGAAGGCAAATGAAAGGCAGTTTTACTCCTCTCCATTATTGAGAGTCATAAAATATGACTTGTACTATGACTGTTGCTTAAATATTTAGCAGAATAATGCTATTTATGCATTAAATAGTATAAACATAAATATAACTTCAATCAAGAAGTTATAACTCAACTTGTACAGCAAGAAAAACCCTGAATTTGAATTGAAGCCAGAAGTATGGAGAGGCTCCACTGTTCTTTTTTTCAGTGGGAGATTGTTTTGCATATGCAGATGTCAGCAGGAGACCCTGGCCTCTCCATGGGTGTAGGGCTCTGCCCGATTTTGTCATTTTTAGGCCTGGTGCCATACAAAGTGAGCTATTTCATCATTTGTGCCAAACACTTTAGAAACTGATTAGTGATCCAGAGTTCTCGGTCACTAAACACAAAATTTTATCATTTCACCTTTTCCAATATATACATATACAGCTTTCCATTGTTTTGCATTGCTATAGGAAATGGAATAATTATAGGAAAAGAAAAACAAGAAATTAAAAATTGCAAAGCTAACAAAAATGGAAGAGGACTGAAATTTCTCTTGACTTCTTGAAGCTGAGTAGACTTCAAATGTATATTGTCCTGTTAAGGCCACCTTTTTCTTTCTGTTAGGTACAGAGAAGTCTTAATGTGTTAATGGGATGAAACAGTTCTTGGGTTCCTGCTATGCCCCAGGCAAGTACAATCACCAGAGATTCAGTTTCTCCCTTTTCAAGAAAGGAGTCAAGAAGATAGTACCACTGAGTGACTGAGCTTGCTGCTCAAAAGGACACTCAGGTCACATTACTGGGGGGAGGGGGGCAGGGGGTGGAGAGTTATTAAAAAAAATTTGTCACAGCAAAAGTGCTTCTTTCAGAATAAGTCCAAGGGCATTTTTGAGTCTGCAGGAGGAGAGGAATACTAGAAGCAGTGATAAGCACTGCATAAATGCCCTAACCCACTGTTCCAGAAGAGTCAACTTTGATTTCCTCTGCAGCTATCTAAGGCATCGCATGTAATTGCACAACATTTCCTTTTCAGAAAAAAAAAAAAAAACCAAAAACAAAACATAGTATTTTGTTTAAAAAATATGTGAACTGAGGACAAATTGGCAGCCTTATTTCAGAATGTTCTGCCTGTCTATTAGTTTAAAATATTTTCTGATGAAGTATAAAGACATTTTGTGCCTCAATAGCATGAGTACAATATTCATTGTTTTGAACAACTTAGATGTTGGAGGATTCTCTGAGCAGCTGTAATTTGAAGACCATAGGGGAAAACATTGTCTAAGGAGTAGCATGCTATGTTTAGCCAAAAAAAGGTTGTTTCAAATGAAACTTTCAGCTGATTCTTGCATATTAGTAGTCAGATCTGGAGTCAGTCAGTAGACATGAAGGCAGAAAATGCAGTCAAGATAGCAGCATAGGCGCAAGTTCTTTGTAAACCTGGTATTGTCCAAAGCCAAATGGAAAATGTACCATTCTCACAGACCATTTCAACTCTTAAGAAAGCTAAATATTATTGTATTTCAGATGCTGCACTATCATCAAAGGCAGCTGGGTTTGCATGGTTTTTAATATTGAAGACAAACAAGGAGGTTTCTGCTGTTGTTTTTAGGAACGCACTCTCATCTACTCTTCGTTTAAATACAGTTGTTGAAATGCAAGTTCTCAAAAGGAAGGAGATGGAAAACCATTGAAAAATAAATGGAAGGTTAAAATGAAAAAAGACAATAAGAAAAAAAAAAGGCACAAACAGAACACACCTTGGTTTAAAGGCAGAAACTGATAACTGAGTATAAAATAAAAATATTCCTATTTCCTTAGTCTCAAACTAACAAAATTTATTGTTCTCAGGCCTGAATTTAGACACACTATAGTAAAGAGCTTGCTCTAAGTCAGAAGGGATATTGGTGGCAGAAGGGAGCAAATCACTGACACTGAAACAGATTATTGACCCTCAAGCCAATCCAGGAACCTGCTGCTGTGACATGAAGAGGTGAACAAGAAGGAGACAAAAGATGAAGCAGCTGTGGTGCATCAGAACGGCACTCTCCAAAAAGGTGTGAGGAAACAGGGAGAGCTGCTAGTGGAGAAGTTTGTCCTCTAAAGGCACCAGAAGCCCCCAGCTGCTTTATGCTACACTCACAGTCTCACTCAAAAATTTTATTAAATGTGCATAGTTGTTAGACAACCATTTCCAAGCTGCTAACCTCTTATTACTACTAACTGATTTCACAGGACTTGTGGATGCTGCGTGGTTGAGTGAGAAGGAGTATCAGATTAGAAAAAAGAAACTATAAATAATAATGCATAAATAATCCCCTTTGAAATCTTTACCTCTTTTGCCTCACTCCTTCAGGACCATAAGAAGAATCATATCTCTTTCACACATATCAGTATGAAATCCATTACCAGAGATGTGTTTGAAAAACGTTGTTCATGTGAAGAATATTGTATTTCAGTGTCAGAGATCCTTATTCTGTCTTTAAAACTCCATTTAAATATTTCTAAACAATGTCGCTGGGAAGTGTACAGGAACTGAGCAAAAAAGAGAAGAGAACATGAGGACAAGATTCAGAAACAGGCAGACAGTCTGTTCTTCATTATTCTTTATTAATTTCCTTTTTGTATTTTTAATTCATTTATATCTTATTATACCATGAAGTACCATTTCCTCTCCTGTTAGTTAGAAATCCATTTTTGCTAAATGGATTGAAGGAGTGAGGAATTAGTTTAGAATCTTAGACTCATAGAATGGTTTGGATTGGAAGGGACCTTAAAGATCATCCCGTTCCAACCCCCCTGCCATGGGCAGGGACACCTTCCACTAGACCAGGTTGCTCAAAGCCTCATCCAGCCTGGCCTTGAACACTCCCAGGGATGGGGCACCCACAGCTTCTCTGGGCAACCTGTTCCGGTGCCTCACCACCCTCTCTGTGCAAAACTTCTTCCTGATATCCAATCTAACCCTCCCCGCTTTCAATTTAAACCCGTTACCCCTTGGCCTGTCACTACAGGCCCTTGTAAAAAGTCTCCCCCAGCTTCCTTGTAGCCCCTTCAGGTACTGGAAGGTGCTATAAGGTCTCCCCAGAGCCTTCTCTTCTCCAGGCTGAACAAGCCCAACTCTCTCCGCCTGTCCCCATAGCAGAGGTGCTCCAGCCCTCGGAGCATCTTCAGTATTCAGTCTTGCCTTTATTAACCTATTTGATTACTTTCTTAACATATTTGATCAAAACAACTTCCCCTAAATTACAAGTTTAGGTGTCAATTATTGTTTTAAAATGCCAATGTCTGAAAAAATGTCAAATCTAGTTGTTGTACTGCCTATCAAAAGAGTAATTTTGAAATTGATTTCCAAGTATCCAGAAATTAGTTTATAGAATTCTGTAAGTATTAAGTGAAGCAAATATAAGGACATTCTTCTTACTGTAATTACTAAAATACTAGAATTTTTTTTCTTTTCTTTTTTTTTACTGTGTCTTGTCAAAGCTTTACTAGTCATAAGGATAGCAACTGCACGTATCTGCACAGATTTGGGCAAAACTGCCTACTGGCAGAGAGTATGTTAGCCTATCTATAAATTGCATAAATTCTGCAATATTCTTCCATTCTAAACTAATTATTCCAATCTGTGTTATTTCTTAGTAACATTGTTACCATGGTTTCTTTTTTTTCCCCTTGTGTAGCTGTGTGACTACATAGCCACAGGTATCCAGGCACACAGCTTGCACTCTTGAATGCCGTTTAAATAATTACATTTTAAAATGTACTTCAAACTATCTTTGCAAGCAGTAGGGTGGAGGAAAAAAAGCCAGGCCAAAAGCCTTCTAAAGTCCCTCAAAACTATACGCAGAAGTAAATTTTTTTGTAAAAAAACAGCTGACATAAGAATTCTAACAAATAAGTTTGCCAAAGAATCCCTCTTATAAAACTGAGATATTTAAGCTGCTTAGTTCAGATGGAATAAATTATTAGACATAAAAAATTCTAATTATACTATTATTGTAGCTTATAGTGTCCATCTTAAATAATAGTAGATTGATATTCATTCCTGGTATGTGACAAGATTTCCCAGCTCAGCCTAACATGATGACCTACAGAAGTAGTAATGTGGCCCCTACCAGTTCTTCGTGGGGGGTAGTAATGGCACTAACCTAGCTGTGGAGCAGATACTGGTTTCTCTTTAGCATCCAGGAGCTGACAGTACGCTTTTAACATAGAGATACAGAAGAGGGACCCCCATCTCCCCAAGAATCTGAGTGATCTGGTCAGTGGTACTTGCACTCACTGAGATCTCAGATCCCTCATAACTTCCCCAACCCACTAAAAAAGTTTTACTGAAAAGCAGGAGTAGCTCCTGATCAGTCTTTCTGGTTGAGCAGAGCTTTAAGCACCGTCCCAGAAATCAGGGTAGGTAATCTTGAATACCATAAAACTAAAGAGCATAAATCTAAGTCTTTAATTTCATGATTGCTGAAATAAATAGATAGATAGATAGATAGATAGATAGATAGATAGATAGATAAATAGATAGATATAGATAGAAAATTAAAAAGCATCTAACTTCCAATTTCTTGTTGTACTTAACATTATTTCTTGAGTTTCCTCAGAGCATACCTACCAGGCTGTGTTTCCCAGAAACATTGGAAGACTTCTTTGTACATGATAGGTTTTTGCATGAGCTCAATTTTGAGAAGTCATCTCAGCCAAGGATGTACCTAAGCAACTTCTGTATGTTTCTTGGTGAACTTTTTATGTCTATGGTCAAATAGGGTTCTGGCCATGACAGGAAAACCAGTGTAATTGTCCCTTGCACTCCTCTGAGTGAGTGAGTGACTATTCTTTCTAAAGCAAAACCAAGAATGTATCCTACAGCTGCTGATATTCTAATTTAATCAAAAAAAGCATACATGCCACTCAGTTTAGCCCATGTTCTTTGCACTAATGCACATATCATCTGTCATTCAAACCTCAAATTTTATTTTCAGAAATCTCTGTAATTCCCATCTGCCACGTCGCCATGTATGAAAACCAAATTTCTCAGCCACAGCTGCAGGATAATTTTCAGCAGTGTTCTTATTAGCTTTTAGGTGTTAGGAATAATTCACACCCTGAAAGTGGACATGTTTCTAGAGAGAAAGTTATTTTGAGTAAGGATATGTGAGATTTGAGAGATACTATGTTTATTTCCCAGATGGTGGTTGGAGTATGTAACTAGAAGTAATTATACGAAATCCATTACCTTTAGGTTGAACATGCCGGAAGCAGAAAAATTTGGCCACAAATGCTCTATAGGGAGAATCTGGGCACAGTTTGGCTTTGGAAGAAAGTTAGATGCTGAAGCTGATTGCTGTAGTTTGGAACTTTTTGAAGGTGTGAGACATTAAAAAGAAAATAAGTGGAAGAATTAAGGAACTCACATCCCATTATTTAAGGTGGTAGCAAACCTTTAATGTGAAGAGATAGCGATACGTGAATAAAGCAATGTGGCACTACAGTTCTCCTTCCTTCCTTCCTTCCTTCCTTCCTCCCTCCCTCCCTTCCTTCCTTCTCTCTCTGTCTTCCTTTCTTACGTCATCTCTTTTCTTACATTTTTACATTCCAAGTACAATTGTGTTACAATTTTACCACAATACAAATAAGTAATATAATAATATCACTAAGTAGCGACATATGATAATTTCATATGGCTGGGGATAAGAATATATATAACTAAGGATAAGAATAAAAGAGCCATAAGAGACTGACTGGCAGAACAGGACAAGGGAAACAAGGGACTACTTCTGAAGGACAGCAACAAGAATGATGTGATTGAGCAGAGGTCCACTAAGATGCCAGAGATTTTGGTTAGGAAAATTTTAGTAGAGCGGAAAAGAGAAGAAAGGAATCTGAAGGCACCCACAACAGAGCAGGATTGAGGCTTTTCTGATTCCTAAGATGCATAAAAGCACCCCTCTTTCAAATAATCTTCACCTATGCTAAGTTAGGGGTCTGGCCTTTATTTGGAAAACAAAAATGTGCTGTTTGTTGGGGGTTTGGTAGAATGTCTGTGACTGTCCATTTTCTCTATTTCTATTCCTAGTTCTAGTCTCAAATATACGAATGTATTCAATGAAAGTGATAGTATCAAACATACCAGGCACTCTAATTGTATGCTGTTTTAGCAGTGTAGCCCTATACTGCCTTTCTGATGTAACTTGGCAACGGAGGCACTGTGTGATTGAGGTCTCAGCCAGTGAACCCTATAAATCCCAGCAGCATTGCCTGGATCTTTTCATTAATATATCCCTCCCTTGAAAACTGAGAACATCACTACACTTTTCTGTATGAGTGAAGTCATCACTAAACCAAGGTTTCTATGGTTCAAAAATATTTACAGTTAATTTGCCTATATTCAAATATACTGCTTCTTCCCAATCAGTAAGAAATTCTGAACTAAATGGGAACTTTTAGTGCCAAATCCCAAAACCTAAAGCAGTAAAACCTGCAGCAGTAAATTTATTAATAGAAGGGAAATGCTGGGAAGTGAACTTCCACGTTAAGAAATATACTTAGAAAATTATATTTTCTGTTATTTCATCACGCTTAACTGCACTGTCGATACAATAAGACACCCAAGGGGACTCTGGAACTGGGGGGGGGGGGGGAAATAAATAAAATTAGTTTCTTGTTTATTGATTCCTTGTTTATTTATGTGTTAGCAACGGAGAATGAGTATACATCACCATCAGCCTGGGAGGCAGCCATGGAAGAATCACAGCTGCAGCTTGTTGCAATAAGCATCTACTCTAGAGAGGCAAGACAGACTCCTGAATGTGTTTGACACACAAACATGACCTCTGGAGTGGCAGCAGACATCAGGCTGGTGGTAGTGCCAGGGAGAGGGCTGATACTTCGGAGGAAAATACTCAGTAGAAGGAAAGATAAGGAGAAAGGGGACACTGAAAGGAACAGCGGATAATGAACAGGTGAGGGGAGAAGGCAGTATGAGAGGCACCTGTGGCTTAGATGGAGGTGAGTCAGCACATGGTAATTACAGGTCTAAATTTCCCCTGGGTAGAAAGTCTTCCAAATGCTCAAAGAACCTTCCTCAGATTACATCTGGAGTTGTCCATGTAGCTGAAGTTTCTGAGGGGTCGTCCCCTGTGAATTTCATCCTGGAGGATGGGTAGGAAAGGAGGAAGATGACCTGAATTTTATTTTTTCCAAAACTCTCTCTAGAACGGTTCTGGGACCAGAGTGATACTTGGGAGAGGAAGAGTTACAGCTGGGCCCCATCATATCCTTCCTCCTCCAGGACAGCTGCCCATGCCATCTGGTAGGAATGTGCTTTCTACCTCACACAAAGTCTCTCTCTCACCACACCGTTACTCCACAGCCTGTTTATTCCACTGTTGTAGCATATTCTCCCTCCATTGCATTTTTCTGTTCCCACCCACCATTTATTCATAACAGATGACATCCTTGATGGACTAATATATGGTGAAGGTATGTGCAGCCTGTGTAAAAGTCCTAAAGCATGTGGGGAAAGTCCATTGAAAGACTCTTCATATTTATTATCCTAGGTTTGTAAAAATCTTTCCCTCCTTCTGCCTTTTATTGTTTCCTTTTTCTTTCCTTCCAAATAACAAAGTTTAGATAGATGTAACCCAAATATTTAGGAGCCCAAGCTCTCAAATGCAATCCATGCCTGTTCATTTTCTTCATGGAAAGTCAGGCTGTGATTAGACATGAAATGACTGTACCTAATAAATCTGCTCCCAAGGACTGAGTAATCTCATTACAAGTGGGAAATGAAGGTTTATTCATCAACATATGGAGTGCTTTAGAAGTGCTGGAGTGGCCAAACTAATGTGGAGAGGCAGGGAAAGTCAGCTTGAAGAAAGGAAGGAACCTCTGGTGATGTTTTACATATGTAGCAACTTATGTGGGAAAGAAGAATAATGTATCTCATGTATACCCTGGAAAATAATTCAGGCTAATTGCAAAACTAAAGATCTTTAGGGTGCAGGACCTGCATAAATGTTTCCCATTAACATAATAGGTTAATTTGAATGTTCTTAATTAAGATGAGAACAAATATTATATGTGGTGGAAAGGAGGTATAAGTATCATCTGGAAATTCATTTTCTTTCTGTTTGGAAAATTCAACAGACCTCTTTTCTGGCATTGCAGACCTCGTGGTGAGATGTCAATCTGGTGTTATGTGAAATAGAAGATTTACTTCTATTACAAAAACTGGGATGTCTTTTGAACTAATTTTGGTTTTGCTCGTTTAATTTAGTTTGGGAGAAAAGGAAAGCTCTGTGTTTTTCCAGAGAAAGAATCAATCTTTCTTCAGAGTTCATTTCTTCCTTTCATGACTCAATACAATGCCTATAATGACATCTGTTTCCACAGAGATGGAAGCAGCAATATCAATCCAAAAGAATTTGTAACCGTTGACACTTAGCGTGTTTTCAAGAACCTTGATTGCCGAACTAGAATTTTGAATTATCACATTCTCTTTTATTCTATGAAATGTGCATGCAATTTTTTAATTCACACAATAAAATCTGAACAAAAATCAGACCCTAGGTGCCTCTCATGTTTGTTTTCAGTTTGGGGTTTTTTTTTAATGACTGGCTGTGGGGGCATGTTTGCTTTTGGGGGTCATCAGTGCTATTCATTCGTCAGCTGTGTAGGAATTGAAATGTTTAACTTTTCCATTGGAAAATAAAGCACTATGAACATCTCTCTTGGAGTTAAATGTCAGCTTTATACCTGTCAGCCTACATCTTTCATACTCTAATCACAAAGATGTTCTGGAGAGTTGCCAGCCATTATGTTTAATAAGCCACGAATATGTGAATTGATCTTCATTCTGGCCAAACAGAAGAAGCTGTTGAGCTCTTACCCAGAGTAAGATGACTGGCACCCTCAAAGCCAAAGCCACAGATGTGGGCAATGTCTCAGCAATGGTTGAGTAACATGGGTGGAGCTGTCTCCAAAAACTGATGAGAGCACAGAACTGGGCATTTTTTGGTTGAAACTGGCTGCTTTGTCTGAAGCAGATAGAAAGTAAAGTCTGGAAACAGTAAGAGAAACAAGTGTGGCCCTGAGAAGATGCTAAAACAGAAAGACTGAAGACCTTGAAAATTTCAGCAAGGAAATAGTCTCCATCTACCTCTTCTTTTCCAAGCAAATGGGAATTGGTATTAATGATAAATTGACTAGATTGTGTTAAATTTCTGTCTCATTAAATCATGTTCTCTTTACTGGGGGAAAAAGAAAAAATCTAAAGAAAATCCAAAGCTATGCAAAATCCTGGATATTGACTAGTTGTTCAGATTTCATGGGACAACAAACATTTTTACAGAAATTAGTACAGTAATGAAACAATGTTGTCTAAATTTGTACATAACATTTCTTACACAGCTAGAATAAGGAAATAGAATACCAAACACCAAATTAAATTTAGAGAACAACCATCAGAGAAGTTCCAGTGAGCACCCAACCAAATTCTAGGGGAGAGAAGGAACATAAAGTCTTGTCAGGAAGGAAATGAAATTGTCCATATTTGCACAGAATCACAGAGTGGTTGAGGTTGGCAGGGACCTAATCTACCCCAGAGTAGGAGGTGGCAGAATTCAGGCTCAGGGAAGAGCCATGGGGAACTGTGGCAAAGTGTGGTTAGTTTATGTTAAGCCATAGTAAGATGGGTTTGAAAGAGAAAAGGCTCATAGCACTATTGCATAAGCAATTTCTTATCAGATTCACTCTCTGAGATGCCTGAATACCTGACCATGTGATGTCTACCAGGCTTTTATGAGGGGTGGTCATTGTGGCATGACAAGTTAAGATACTGAAATACTCCTGAAGCGTTCAGCTGTGCTCAGTTGGGCAAAGGTGAATGAAAACCATAGAGTATTCCAGGTGTCATTCCATTCTCCTTCAGTGGTTCATCCTACTATTCTTACTCCTTACAGCACTGGGAACTATTGTCAGATATATTGCACTACCAGGAAATGCTTCTTTCCTCCCCATTGCACATATTGTCAGGGAAGTGAACATTGACTTGAGTGACCATGCCATTCAATGTCACGGGAGCACAGTCAGTAATAACATAAATCCAGGAGGACACAAAAAAAGCTGGATGGAACCAAGCCTCTGGACTACCTGAAAGGCCTTAATAATAAATGTATTACTGCTGAGACTCCAACCCTATTTCTAAACATGAAACTGACAGTGACTTAATAAATACTAAGGGTGAGAGGAAACCCAAAGCAGGATCCACATTTAAATGTTTGAAGTCCCACAATTTTGTTCACAAGTATCGAACTAGCAACCACATTACCTGTGAGTTTAATAGATGATTAAATATCCAAGCCTTAAATGAGAGACTGTTTATTCATGATATAAGTGAAGCTGAATTTGGAAAGACCAAACGAAAAGCAAACATGGCCATAAATGCCTTGGAGAAACTGTACATTTTACCATAGAATTTAAAATTCTCTTTATTAACTTTTAAAGGAAAAAGTATCATTACTCTTCTCAAGGACACAGCCATATGGCTGGTATCACACAAGAGCAAGGAAATTGCAGTGGAGACTTAGGGTTCACAGCCATAATTTTTAAAAATAAATACGAGCTCAAACTCTCTTTTGCATTCATGCCATCCCTTTCTTCTCTGTCTGACACTACAGTGAGTGCAAAGATCAGCTATAAGGTGCCTTGAGCACAAATTCAACAGGAAGGGAATATTTTCTATAATTTATTTTTATTTTCTTCCTTTGAATATATCAGTAATTCTAAACAGTCTTAAGAAAACTAAAGAAACTATAAAACCTTTTACTCCTCCCTAAATCTGAAGCACTGGGTCCTTTTTTACACCCACAGAAGTTTCACACATTTGAAGTCAACCAAAGGCAGTTTCTGACAACAGATTAACGCTGAGGCCCAGAATCAAGCCCACTGCACACAAGAACAATGAAAGCTAAAAAAAAAAAAAAAAATCATATTCCACATCCTATGTGAAGAATTTTCTTTGGTGAAAAAATCCCCAAAAGAAAGACAGGGCCTCTTCCACAATTTCTTAAAGCTTTTCATTTATAACAGGGTAGATAGCAAAAAGTAGTTCAGAAGTTTGGAAGGTGTTTTATTTAGTGATTTTTTAAGAGAATACTGAACCAATACAGAGTGAAGAAGGATGTGCTGGTGATCACAAATACAAACTCTCTTGTTTATGAAATATAAAAAATGCTATAAATAAACATCTGGGAAGTCCATGAGGTTATTGCTTAAATGCTTGAGCCAGTCTAGGTAATAAATAAATAAATAATGCTACTCTTTGCCAAGCTGACGGGTAAAATGTTTTCACAATGTTTCCAGTACTTTATGCCTATGGCTTGGTCATAGACCACAAGTAAAACTTTTCCATGAGCGTTTTGGAATTTCCACCTCTGCGCAAGACTGGGAAATGCAGAACAACCATCAGTACAGAAAATAAGGAGTTTCAAGAAACTTCTTCAAAACTTCTGCACCACAAAATTGTTTGAGCCTTTGATTCATTTTGTCTGTGTTCATACAGTTTCACCTATAGCACTCCATAATGCATTGTCAGGAAAACACAGGTACAGAACCATCCATAACAGGCCAATCCAGAGGACTTCTACCCGGATAGGATCTAGAGCCTTCATGACAAGAAAATGTCTGGGGCTGTTCCACAGAGGACCCACAGGATCTCAGAAAGTGAAAAAATGGTGGATGATCAAAATGGAGTCTGTGTAGGGAGTGGAGGTTGGCACGTGAGAA
>NW_010227691.1:681-5284 GCF_000690775.1 Eurypyga helias | reverse complement strand
AATAGGGAAGGGGTTTTATTTTCCTTTGGCACCAGAGCTACTGTCGAGAGCTTTGGTCAGACTTCTTGGATGGTTGAGGCAGGGAAAGCCTCGCCTTTGTCCTCCTGAAGAGCTTGCTTTTCCCCATCTGACTGGCTATGCCCAGCTCTCGCAGTGCATGGGGTGGCAGGGGAAGCCGTGGCCCATGTGGGCGCCACAGAACTGCAGGGCAGCAGCACCCTCCTGCTTGGCACACCCATAGTGAGCTTTCCCAACACTGTATACCCCAGGCACCTGGGCTGCTGTGCTGCTGGCACTCCCTCCAATGACCATCTTGACTGCTTTGGGTATCAGGGTCTCCAAACCCTCTACCCTTTCAGTGCTCAATCTCTGCTTAATATCAGGTAGAGTTACACCTTTAGAAACATCCTGGCAGGTTTCAGGGGCCGTCCCAGTAACTCATTCTTAGGGTAACATCACAGAGGCAGTTGGCCACACAGTGTCTCAGGAGGCCAGATGTTCAGCCCATCCCTGTATTCAAGGGCAGCTTCAAGCCCTCCTATGCCATACAGACCTCCATGCATTTGAAAAAACATCTATTAGACGATTAAAGGAATTTAGTAATTTTTCTAAGTAACGATGCCAGTGCTCAGTTAATACCTGATCTAAATGTGTCTGGCTGGAAAATAAGCCAGTTTCTGCACGTCCTATTCCCTGTGATCCCAGAATCCAGTCAGTCACCATCTTCTGTGTAGCTGTCTTGGCATACCTGTTATCATTTGCCTTTTCAGCTCCTCATTTCCAGACTAAACAAAATCCAGCTCTCTCAGCTTTTCCACATAAGTCTTATTTTCCAAATGTCTGTTTAATAGGAAACCACAGGCCAGCTTACAGGCTTAACTTTGAAATCCAGGACTAAGCTTCTATTACCTATATACTACAAATAACAAGGTAATATCAAACATTGCAAGATAACTGGCAGGAAATCTCAGGAGGGGACTTCATAGCTTGATAGCACCTCAAAAGCTCTTATGTATATACAGTTTCAGTTCTTTGAATAGTCTCAGACTGGTAGATGGTGAACATACAGGGGAATTCTGTAAATACCACATTTACTATGTTGAAAAATAATCTCCCAGATTCATGTCTCACTCTACAGCTCTCCAGACATTTGCGTAAAGCTCTCCAGACAGTTGCACAAAGTAAAGGAAACTTACGTCTGAAAGCAGAAAACTGAAAGGCTGGAGGATCTCATAGGTTCCTCCTCAATCTGCTCTGATGTTTCGCATGCTACAGCAAGTGTCTTGCTCAGCATTTGCCAGGGTCACTTCACACTTTGCAGCACCATTGCTCCTTTTGCTTCACAGGGGATGGTGTTTGCCACTCATGCTGTGACCAATGTCAGCAATTATCTGTACTGACGCCGTAGAACCTTTACTGTCTCATACTCCCATCAAGTTATGTAATTTTCCCCATTTGTTCTCTCCTTTCTCTGAATTTTTTGGCCTTGCTCTTGTTCAGAAATCAAGCGCAGCAAATGCCATGTGTCCGTATTGGGAAGAACAGGCAGAAGCCCTCACTCAGAGCCGTTGGCATAACGCTGCAGCCAGATGCAGGGCTGCTGCTTGCAATAAAACTGTGTCAGCCCACAACACAGCATACAGTGTCTCAGGAAGGCCCCAGTTTTTCAGAGGTTGCCAGAGAGCTTCCCGTAGCATGAACAGAGCCTTGCACCAGACAGGGTCCGCTGTGCGGAGCTGAGCAGGGATCCGCAGCCGGGTCTCCCTTCTCCCATCTGGTGTTGTGGGTTGCCCATACTGACAGCTAGCATCAGTGCCACAGTGACAGCAAGGTGAGAGGGTGTCTGTCCATTGGCCCCAGATCAGCCCTGGGAGGGGGGCAGAAGGATACCCTGAGTGGGAAGGAAAGGGATTTTCTAAATCAATCGCAGGCTGCTGAGGAGGTCCTACTGCCCTTTTTTTAATGGTCATGCCGAGTGCTGGAGGGAAGTGCCTAGGATAGCATACTAAGTGTCTTAAGAATTTTGCAAGGGAAAGAAGCACCTGATTCAGAAAATTTCATGAACTGCCACCTTGTGTCCCATTCAAAAGAAAGTATGGAGGTCCACAGCAGCGGTGGGGTGAGCCCTCTTCTCACTCCAGAGTGCTCAGTGAGCTGGAGGAGAAATCCCTGTTCTCACTAGAAGAAAAGGACATGTTTCTCCCAGAGTGTAAGCGCATTTTGTCACGCTTAATTCCTTGTTTCTTCAGGGGTCAAGGTGCTGATCTAATGTGTCTCTTTCTAAGCCACATGGTTGCTATTGGGAGTCCTAGTTATTTATCTTCCAGTACATCTTTTACTGTGGTAAAGGAGGGAGATAATAGGGAAATGGCTACATTTTGTAGTTTATGACAAGGTTTCTGAGATAAATCACAGACATACATAGCAAAAAGTAGTTATAGCGAATTAAAATGCTTTGAAGAGAATCGTCATGCAGGAACTGTCACGCAGGAACTCTCACACTTCTCTCCAAGATTCCCTGTAGTGAAGTACATGTGTCTGTGCTGTGTGGTACACCCAGGTTGCATTGGGTCTACTTGCTAGACATGCTATTACCCCATTAGTCTATGCACAGTAAATTTAATGATTTCGGGACACTGACATCGAGCATGGCTGCTCATCTATGAAGCAGATACAAAGTAGGCCAGATCCATGCAGGTATACTGCACCATGTAGTTGCTTAGGGACATACACAAGGGCTATGAATATATATGGCACCCTGGCTGAATTTTCTGACCAAGAGCAATCACATCTCATCTGCCAGCACAATCATATTTTCCATGAAAAATAGACATGGAAGGGTAAGAACAAATATATGGCTTTTCTTCTCCTCCTCCCTCCCCACAAGTTACTTGAAATTTGCCTTCTTTTTTCAGTTCTTTCCTTCCTCCATTCCTCCCTCTCTTCCTCCCCTTCTCCTACCTCCTTTTTGAGCAATTAACTCCTTGGAAGCCAGCTAGCACACAACAGGGGCTCATTCTTTAGCATCCTCTGTTGTGGAAGATGCTAGAAATAACAGCAATTTTGAGGTTTTCCTGGGTTATGGAGCTTTCCTTCAGATAGATCATATCTAGGATATCACTGAAATGAAATCCTGCACCTTCTTCAGTCAGTTTTCTCCTCTGCTTGGTCTATCTGATCCATGCACCTCGAAGGCCTTTCCCCATTCAAATGCCAGCCAGGTCACCAGCATACTTCAGGTTGTCCAGGTCTTACATTTAAATTACTTCCTCTTCTAAAGATTAAATCCATATGATCTTTGTCCCTCTGCTTCTTCCCTAGCCCCTATTTCTGTCTAAACTGGAGACAGGATGAGGGTCCTGTTGACCCGTGACCAGGCTCTGTGACCCAGAACACATCTGGGAAGGAAGAGCAAAGCGATCTCTGGTCCCAGCCACTTCTGACATCCCCCTAACTCCCTCGCCTACTTCCTTCCTCCTACTGCTGCCCTGAGCTCCCAGCCCCCCTTTGCCCTTTAACTGATCCCTTGCTTCTTATTCCATTTATTCTACTCTATCTCTCTGCATAGTGTCTCTCCCTCTTTTCCATAGCTACTGCTCAATACTCCTCCTTCACTTCCCATTCAGCATACACATGTCACACTTTCTTTTCAAAAGCAGCTTCAGGTTAGCCAGTAGACTCTGATTACATTTCTTCCATGCACACACCCCCACCTTTAGCAGAGCTGGATTTTAGTGAAACGCCTGCGGAGGTTTCTCAGATTTCAGCCAACAGCAAGGTTCAGATTTACATTGGTTGGGTGTGACATGCAATCAGCAACCCAAGTATGCTGCCTGGAGCAATTAAGCTCATACCACCCTCAGCTCATGGGCAGATACTCACTGGGATATTCTGCCTGCCAGTGCTTACTCTAATTCATCTGGTGCCTGACAGCTAGGCATACCTTTCTGCAAAGACTAATCTCTTGTCCTTTTTAATTTCTTTCTTTTTTTTTTTTTAATCTTCCTTAGCCTTGTTTCCCACGGAAGCAGCAGGTTTGCACTGGACACCTGAGAGTACCTGGGGTAGGAGCAAAGCTAGGCTTTGTGATTCTCCATCGGGAGTTACATAGCTGTCCACGAGTACACACGGCAGTGGATTTCAACTAAGAAATGACATTTTATTCAGAAAGTTGTACCTTAAAAACCTCTTGCTCATTGAACTCAAGATCTGGACCACAAAACCAGTCCTGCGTCATGACCAGGCATGTGCAAATCTAGGCAAGATCAGCAAGAGCTTATGGTCCAACATGAAATAAAATGCTTGGAAACATAAGGAGTTCTCCTCCTTAGCTACAACAGAACTGGCTATAATAAAGCACTTGAGGGCTCTGGCAGTCACAAAGCAGAAACATAAATGCAGTTCTGCTTTTCTAACATAAGCACTTTAAAAACAGTTCTACTGTAAAGGGCAAAAGGGCTGTTAGCAGAGTGTCTTTGATTAAGAAATCTCAGACCACATCAGATTACCCTATTGTCTTGTAACAACTACCTTCAGACAATTCATGGTATGGCCTGTTTATGCCAAGTACAATGCTCAAGGTGGCCAGCCTCTATCACCGCCT
>NW_010227691.1:0-653 GCF_000690775.1 Eurypyga helias | reverse complement strand
GCCTCTCTCCTCTTAATGACTCACAGATGAATTTGCTGGCATTTCTTGCCATTCCTTCCAGAAGACATTTATGAAGTGTTTAGGGTTCAATTATTGCTGAATCAGTGCATCTTCATTCAACAGGAAAAGAGAAATGCACTTCATTATCATCTTTTACTGAGGTTAATTAAAAGCAGCTCTTTTAAAAGCAGCTGGTTGAGGCCTGTTTGCCATTTGTATTTTGACACATATTACCAGTCATATCTGAAAGCAGTGTTTCTGCTTGTTTATCGAGGCACACAAGCATAGCGGGTGAAGGCAGTTTTGCACAGAAGTGTTCAAAACAAATATACTCAGGCTTATTTATGCATATGTGCATGTATGTGTACACATATATATATATATTCTGGGGCCTCATTCCCACATGTCCTGTAATTCACCCCGTCATTCATATCAAGGACAATGTATCTAACCATCTTTCCACAGTGGATGTAATCTCATTTCTGGAAGAGACCATGAAAACTTTGCTGCAAAGGAGCAGGCTCTGATATTTTGATTTCACAGTTGTGGCACCTCAGTTACTTTCAGAAAGCCACCTCCAGTGCTGCTCGCAAATGAGAAAGACTGGTCCAGAATACTCTCAAATACTTACTGTTAAATGGCAAGCCAGCAAA
>NW_010227690.1:7425-14899 GCF_000690775.1 Eurypyga helias | reverse complement strand
AAAGCTGGGAACACAGCTGCAGTACCATAAGCTGGGAAAGTCCTTGAATTGGTACAAACACTCCTTAACAACAACTAAAAAAATCCCCAGCAGTGTTATCAGTACTCAGCATAAATCCAAAACAAAGCCTCACACTAGCTACTGTGAAGAAAATTAACTCTGTCCTGACTAAAACCAGCACAGATTGAGATAAGAAGTTTAATAATTGAAATAAAATAATGATATTACTATTACTAAGAAAAAGAATAATATGTAATGAAAAGGAAAACAAAAAAAAAAAAAAAAAAGAGAGAGAGACAAAACCCAAGGGAAAAAAAAAAATATGATACAACTGCTCACCACCGGTCAACCAATGCCCAGCCAACCCCCACGCAGCAATACACTCTGGCCAAGTCCCCACAGCTTATATACTGAGTGTGATGTCTTATGGCATGGAATATCCCTTTGGTCAGTTTGGGTCAGCATTCCTAGACATGTCTCCTCCCAGCTTCTTGTAGAGAAGAGGTTGGGAGAACACATGCAGTACGAGAAACTGAAAACATCTTTGGTTTAATGTAAACATTACTTGGCAACAAGTAAATCATTGATGTTATCAACATTCTTCTCAGCATAAAACCAAAACATAGCCTCATGCTAGCAAATATGAAGAAAATTAACTCTATCCCAGCAAAAACCAGCACATTGACACTGACTGGCTGAAGTAACCAAAGTAATTTCTTGGGCTAGATGTCTCATGAAGTGAAACGAATCCCACACACAGAGACTGAACAGCAGACATGTGGGAGGAGGCTGTCCTAAAGGCATCAGTGGGGCTAAGTTCAGCTCCGTAAAAATCACAGAATCACATACATTGGAAGAGATCTCTGCAAATGTGTAGTCCAGCTCCTGTCCAGAGTAGGTCCAACTACATGAGGTTACTCAGAGCTACATCCAGTTGAGTTTAGGTATCTCCAAGGGTTCTGGGAAACTTGTGCCAGTGTTTGATCAGCCACATGGTATAAAACTGCACTGCAGAAATATTGCTGGACTGGGTTTTTCCTTTTGAGTGTTTTTCTTCTGGTTGTAATCCTATATTTTGCTTGGCATCTTTTATCCTGTCTAGCTTACTGGTTTAAAAAATACTATCTGGAAACTCCCATTTAAACCACAAAAATGTCAGTATTATAAAGCAAGAAGCAATTCCTTTAATGACTGTTCTCTACTTTTTGATATGAAGGCGTTGTTGGTTTTATAAATTAGACCTTCATCTTCTGAATCATCTTTTGGACCTCATCCTTCCAGGCAGAAGACCATGTCTGAGTATGGTGTTAACGACACAACCAGCCAAGAGTAAGGGATTTCTCCAGAGTTCACAGAGGGACTGGAGCAGTGTATGTCATTTCTCTGGGAAAGGACACAGAAAAAGTAGCTTCTTTCTTAAAGGAGAAAGAAAATAGCACATTATTGCCTGCCGTATCTTTTTTTTTTTTTTTTTGGCAGGTTTAAGTGTATTTCTGCCAGAGAAACTGTGAACATGATTATTCAGTAATGACAGACGTGAGATAAAATTCTTGAGACTGGAATCAAAGCTTTCATGTCTTTCTATTTATTATATTTATTTATTTGCTGCTTTAAACCTAACGTGTTGGATAATAGTTTGCATACTCCTGAATCAAGATTGTGTAGCACTAAAAATTCTTGATTCAGCAGTCATGAAAATTAAGCATCAGAACCGCAGAAACAAAGAGCCTTGTGGCTGCAGTTGTTGGCATGACTTCTGTTGTGCTCTAAAGTGGCTCTGCCTGACCTGACCAGCCACACAAGGTAGGATAAGATGGTGAAGTACCAATTAGCAGAGAGCAAACCAGAGCTGTCTGGCTGCAAGGCATCGTTAGAGATTAGAAGACCACTCATCAATGTGGTTATGCTAGCCAGGCTCCCTAGGCAATGCAGTATGCGCCAACCAAATCAGTTTTCTCTTGGTTAAGCTGTATCATGACCATTCCCAGTGTAGCTATGGGTGATGACCCATGCACAGCGATGGTTTAAAGGTAGGACACCGACCATTCCAGAAACTGCTACCCTGTGACATGGACAACTGAGTGAAATCTGGATCTATATCACTGTTGGAATTGAACCTGGGATGCTAGCAGAAATCCACACCAACAATGGTTGTCATTATTAGGCAAAAAGCTGGGGTGGATCAGAAGCACAGGATGTCCCTGTATAACCCTGGAGACAGAAGCACATCTGTTTGGTAGGTCTGAGAACAGCCCACCACTTTAATCCACCATGTAAGTAAATGAACAGATGTTATTCATCAGCAAAGCCAACGAGCCCTCAGAAGTTTTGTTGGCGTAGGGGGTATTAAGGAGGGTACAGGCAATCATCCTATCTTGGCACACCCCAGTCAAAAAATACCCCACTCAGAGATACAGGGACAGTGACTCAAATATCCCCTGCTAATGTAACACATACTCACACCTGATATTTTATGGATCCAAGCCACCCCAATTTCAGTACTGAGAAAGAACAGGGCCTTGCCCTACCTCTATAGTACTCCCTCACCTCTACCTTCCTGTTTACAAAGAAGATGTCTGTAGAAAAAATGCCCGGGCATCATATCAAGAAAAGGTTATCTTCAGGTACCAGAATGACTCAGTTCAGGTTCTCTTGGCTCTCCTGCACTGCCAGTAAGTGCAAACAGACTTTTTCCTTAGAAAAGGAACTATAAACATACACTACATACCTGCAAGAAAAGAACTGCCACAGGGAAAACAAAGCAAAATAACCAACCGAGGGACAAAATTAACACCGGGGGTTGGAATTACCTAAAACTGTAACCAAAGCCGTTTGATTTGGATGAACGGTAGAAGAACAGGTATAATGTCCACTATCCCTTCTTTCTGCCGCTGAAGCAAATGCATATTGGATCCGAATTGCCGAGTGATCTGTTTGGTAGTCTAATCCTTCAAACCGGCGGTCCTGGTTTTGAACAGATATTCCCAATTAATCAGTTGATAGGGTCCAGCATGATCTATTTACAAAAAATGCCCTATCTTCTTACCTGCTCAACTTCTTTGTTTTCAAAAGATAATTTTATACCAAATTTATAATTACGATGAACAGCTCTGCATCTGATCAGCAGTGGTTCCCCGACCTTCAGAAGTAATTCAGGTAGAGGAGCTGATTGTCTTTCATTTAAATCTACAAGATCAAAACACAGTCTCTGAAAGAACTGTCACTTTGCACGGAGAAATGATCAGTTTGATCAACATTTTTTTTCTAACACTGTACAGACATCCATTATTACATTGTAATGGTAATTACAAGCTGGGAAAATTACTCATTAGTCATGAAATTAGTAAATTTGATGGGTTTAGATGTCCTAAACCAAATTTTTTCATAATTTCCAAAATATCTACAGGGTGCAGTTCAGCAGAGAGCTTAGCTCAGGTCAGGTTTATTTAAAAAAACAGGCAAACAAACATGAATTTATATATTAATTTATAATTATTTATAATTGTATATATTTGAGAACACTTTGAAGTGCATACCTCTGCAACACAGTCCTAAAAGCATGAAGAAAAAGTTAATAGAAGTTTCGCAAATGTGGAAGGGCAAGACATTTTTTACAGAGGTGACACATAGCTATTAGATTCTTGGGTTTAAACACGAGACAGGGCAATCATATTCACTGTTAGATTTCTTCCAGTGATTACAAACAAGTAGCTTAGCCCAGAAAGTGTACTCAGATGAGCGGGGCAGCTAACTTCAGAGGCAGGATCCAGCTTGCATGTAAGTAAACCTTAGAGGCAAGTTACCTATTGTAAAGAGGCTGGTGCATTCTCTGCCCAGGTCATTAACTGCACAGCACCATATGTGAGTCTGAAATAATTTGTGTTGGACCTTCTGTATAACATCTATTTCCCCAGCTTCTTCATGCATTTTATCAGGGCAACTGCAATTACAAGCACAATTATTCATTGACTCATTTGGTTAACCTTAATCTGATGAATATTCAAGCCTTGAGAATATGCAAACAATAGTAGGAAAGGCAAATATAAGAAAATAAAAATGTCACAGTTTAGGTAGAAATATGAGTTGAAATGACCTGCATATGCTTAAACTGGCTTATAGACAGGTAATACGGTGACTAAAATCTCAACATAAAGGTTGAGCTTTCACACCACATCTCTGAATTCCTGGTGGTGGAAGCTGATGCAAACCCGGAAGACGTTAGATTCAGATCCCAAACTGCCGTGCTGCAGAGAAAGGCATTATTCCTGCAGTTAATAGAATCAACCTTATATGTCAATAGAATGGAATAAAAAATCATTTAGCTCAGAAAATTATGATTCCTTGTAACATCTTCCCAGCTTTAATGAATTCACACTTTCAAAAAAATATGAAAAACTGGAGGGAAACATGACACCTTTGATCTGCTCTGGTGACATCAAAATACTAGAATCTGGAATAACTTTTTCCAAGCCAAGAGTTAAACGTTTCCAAAAGATCAGAACAATCAACATTTCTAAGAAAAATGGGGTGCAGCACTCCAAAAGTGGATAATTCCAGACACAGGTTTACAACTTGCATGTGAGTGCGCAACCCAGCACAGCCTGTCTCCAAAAATCCTGCACCAGAACCTCTTCTTCAGTTATCTTCCCAGCTAGGCACACTTAAGCAGTACAAAGCCTCCCCCTTCTTCTTCAGAAGATGGTAAACTTCCAGTCTAGAGATTCAACATGCATACAAACACAGATCCATACCTCTTTTCAGGTGTTTTGCAGAATATCCACTCCACAGAGGGCTGGGGGTAGCTCTCAGATATGCACTCAATAGCATCCGATTTTTCTCTTTTCCTGAAATAGGGTTTGCCTGGTTTCTCTGTTAAAAATCACGCCAAATATTTAGGAACGCTGGAATAATTTCAAAACAGTGTTTTGCTCATTTCATAGTACATCAAGTTACAGAGCTGTAGTTTGTTTCAGGAGGTTTCAACACTGAGGAATGGAACATGATTCTGCCCTAGGGATATTGTGGGTTGGTCTCACGAGCTTTACAGCCTTGATTGCTAAACCGCACAGCTTCCTGGTATCAAAGACTTGCCTCTGTACACCAGAGGATAATCCCAAGACTGATACTGAGAGGTGTTAATTTGCTGTGGTTGCTATTCATTTCACTGGGCAGGAGCACTGATACCTTTGGAAATCACATCCCAAGCCCCTGGCCTTTGGTGGAGTACCTGTTGAGACTAGGAAGTCTCTATGCAAAATGGGATTGTTGCAGACTACTCATTCAGATCAGATACACTGGAAAACAACAGGTAATAATGATGACTGATAACCAGTGGACTTCTCTATCCCGGACCTGTAACCCAGGGGGAAAAGGCTCCTAGACAGCTCCCAGTCCCCTGAATCAATCAGATTCAGACTTGGACTAAGCATAAAAAATTAATGTATGAAAACTGCTAAAGACGACACAAAATGAAAAGCATCGAGTCTGGTTTTAGGTCATCTTACAATGAAATTACAACTTCCACACGAGAGACTGACATTTCCTTTAGAGTTATGCTTCCATTGTCTGCAAGGTGACATGTAAGGTGAAACTAATACTTCTGGCTTTTTAATTTCTTTCTTCATTTATCTCTCATAAGCTGGGCCTAGAAGGTGTTTTTCACCTATAGAGATCCACATCTCAGTTGAAGGGTTCACATCTAGCCTGGAGGATTTTATGAGAGATATAATTATGATATTAGATTCAGAGGAGCAAAGAGAGTGCAATGCAAGCAATTGATATGGAAAAGATCTTTATCGAGACTGTTTCAAACTACTCTTGCTTGCACATGTAATAGCATTTTTTAACTCTAAAGCCTAATTGATGTAGTAGAAAAGATAATTTTTAATTAAAGATTTAATAAGCTGTCCCCTCAATGAAGCTATTAAAATTAAAATTGAGACATGCAATAGGCCTTCACATAAAACAAGGAGAGGCTGGAGGTGACACTTTGACACCTGGAGAGGAAAAAATCAAACAGAAGAAATACTTTGAAAACAAATAACGAATAAAGAACGTTGATTAGAGTTTATTAAAAACAAGGTAAGTAATGATGCGTGTTATTAAACCTGTCTCTGGAAGGGTTTGGTCCTAACTTTGCCAGTCTTAGCTATTTGGATTGATGTTTTCTTTCTTTTCTTTGAAATTTATTTTACATTTCATAATTTTATCTTTAAATTTGGCCCTTTCCAGACAAATTAATATGGTATTTCTCTTCTGTCCAAAAAAAAAAAAAACCAACAACATTGATATTTTTTTTTCCAGATGTTCTTGGACACTGCTTCTGAGAAGCAGAAGCTTGAATTTTGTTGCAGCAGTTGCCTTTGCATCAGAAATGTCACTGGAGAAAATTCAGTCAGATCTGCTCCTGCTGTGAGCCTTTCACACCTCACCCATGCTCTGTCATGAGCATTTAACAGCAGTCCAAATCTCAGCTTCTTGGGCATCCTTGTGCTGAGCAGCTGCAGTGCTGGTGCGTTTTACCCTAAAGCTCAATAAACAAGTAAAGGCTGGCACTGAGAAGAGGACCTTGTCTTTCCCTTCCTTCAGTGGTGCTTCCTGCTGCCCACAGAATCACGAAAGGAAAAGCTGTGTGAGAAGCGCAGAGACCCAGCGGTGGGCACAGAGGGAGAAGCAGCAGAGAGGGACGTGTGACTTTGGAGCACCAGAGACCAGGATATAAAAGGGATCTGGTCCAGATAACAGCCCAGCCAGCAATTCCAGGAATAAATAGGTTGAGATGCAAGGCAACATCTAGCCTGCGAGGTTTGAGAGCACACAAAAGCCACCCTCCACTTGTCCCTCTTGGCACAGAGGGGAATCTCTCCTGGGGGAGAAGAGGGCTGCCCCGCACTTACACCTTTGTTTGTTCATCTGCATGGCTTATTGACTCTCATGCAGCCTGTGGTTTTGACTTCAGCCTCTGAAGACAGCCCCAAGTCCTATGCAAATCTAGGAAGATGCTTGAAATGCAGCATGCCAGAGCTTCATTGCTTTGAACTTGAGCCTCTCCCCTATGGATGGAGTGACCTCTTTGATGTGAGCGATACTTACTTCGGATGAGCACAGGCACAACTACTGTGTAATTGCTGGTTTTACTTATGACTGAGAGGGTATATTTTCCAGCTTGTGTTTCTTTTATTTGGGAAAAAGCCAAAGACGTAACATATCTATAAAATGGAAAATAAAACTGTGTTATCTAGAAGGTGATATACAGTAGATAGAATAAAATATTAGCTCTTTAGCTCTTGCAAAAACACTTCAGAGATACTAGTATTCATTATTTACACAGTGCTCTTTAACCCAAGTGTTGGTATCCATCACGTATCTTCCTACACAAGCAGCACGTAGAAACTTACAATCACATGTACCCAAGCACACGCTTAACACCGATCATTGGCAAGGATGGGCTTCCTGAGTTTCCAACAGCTGGGGA
>NW_010227690.1:0-7394 GCF_000690775.1 Eurypyga helias | reverse complement strand
TCCCTACAGTGCCATCCCACACGTTTTGCAGGGAGAGGCAATAATCCAGCCTCGGGTCCCAGCACAGTTTCGGCTGTGAGAATGAGGGTGCTGTTGCTGGTGCTCTTCCCGATACGTGGTGTGACCCTAGGAAGTCACGCAATTCTCCATGCCTCAGTTTCTTTGACTATAAAATCACAATATTTGTCTCACACGGACACTGCAAAGCTCAGTGGGATCAATGTTAGAAAATCCCTGGAGAAATCCATGCATGACGCTATACAAATTAAAAGAACAAGCTGATTTCAAACTATTCTTGGCTGTAAGTTTCATATGTGTATACGTGTCTAAATGACAATCAGCAGTGTGCTGCTGGGTGACAACACTTAAGAAATATTAGAAGACTTAAAAAGATAATGCATAACATGAAATTAGACTCAAACACAGAAAATATTCCATTTACATCCTAAAAGAAATGATCTCTTTAAGGTTCTTTGATCCAGTGCATCCCTTGACTTACCGATTGCCCGAGTCCAATAAAGGCTTACAAGCTTTGCTCTCTTTAAAGTACCAAAAGCATGAAACTATCTCTGAAATGTTCATTATGACTCTTAATTCAATATCTTCAAACACATTGACTTCCACATTTTTAGCTGGTTCATAGCTGTTCTCCTTTCCTTGAGAATGCAAATAACAACCAAGATCTTCAACAATGTTAGAAATCTGAAGTGCAAGAGGACAAATTGTTAGGCATTTATTAGCAATTAGCTTTATTTGCTTTTTTGCATTCAAATATTTTTAAAGGATGCTCTTCTGGAAAAGCTTTTCTAAATTCATAATGCCTTGCAATGTCCAAATATGAATACAACTGATACTGGAATAACACCTTCATAATACCTTTTGTTTGTTGGTTTGGTTTGGTTTTGCCTTTTTTTTTTTTTAATTTCTACTGCCAAACTATCCATAAATATGTTGAATTCTACTGCACGAGGAAACACTATAGGATTCACATTGAATTAGTTAATTCTGTTCTCTAGACAGACATCACAGAACAATTTTAGCTAGAAACAGTGTAATTTCCCTTAGTGATACAGGATATTCTTTACTCTTATTTTTGTTTCCTTTCATGTAGAACCGTGGAATAGAGAGAACTATAATACAACCTTTCTGTTTGCGACCTCAAGGCAAAGGCAGGGCCAGAATGTTTTTTTTTTTTTTTTTTTTTTTTTTTTAGCATCCCACTGCTTGTCACTGCAGCATCTGTCTAGCCTGCTCCCCAACTCCTTGGGGGCTTTACTAGGTCGAGAATGTTTGGGCTGGGCGTGTTCACACCTTTCATTTCCTCACCAATGCATACAGCTAAAGGAGAATCGAAAACAGAGAGAGAATATTCTGAAAGCCACCGAGGGATTAATGAGTCTCTAAGCTTAGGTGCACCAGAAGGTGGCATGTTGCTAGCTCCATCTGAAGAGCAGCCCTAAATGCCTCCCTTACTTTGGTGGGTGGAATTTATTTGGTGCTAAGTTTAGGAAAGGACAGGGTTCATTGCATCCTCTGTCTCACGCTCTGCTTGGCCAGTTGGTTATTCTCATTCCTTATTCCTTCTTTACCCATCCCTTGATCTGTGAAGTATTTCAAGATAACAGCCATATTCTGCCTTGTCTGATACAAGGACAACACAGCTTTGACCGCTATACCTTAATTTGTTATCCAAATCATTGATTTATTTGCCCCAGAATGAAAAAAATTTCATAAGACTGTCTCGAAACAAGAATCATCAAGAAATGTTTTAATTGTAGGTCTCAGCTTCTTTATAATTTAGTTGCACCACCTCTGCCATTTCAAGGCCTGGAGTCAGAAGAGAAGACAAAAAGTCACATTTGATTCCCTATCCAGCTTTGGCGTCTTAGTCAGACTAAGTTTAGACCAGACAGGGAATTATGGGCTTTGGTGGTGGGAACAGAGGGTGGTGCAGCTTACCCATCAGTCCCAGCAGCCATGGCACACACACACTGGCCTCGGGTTCACGTCACAGCCCCATCAATCCCCTTAAGGGCACATAGATCTTTTACATGGATACAGTTCCAGCAATATTCAGACATGCTGATGTGAAACAGCATCAAAGCAGCAATTAAAAAAAAAAAAAAAGCAGTTTTAGAGAAAACTAGTGCTTATCTATTTACTGTTTCAATGTATGAACTGTGATATGTGTTTTCCTCTACCATTCTGTAGTGCTATTTTGCCTGACCCTGGTTATTTTTACTGTGACATCCCCATAGCCTAAAGGTTAGGGTGTTGAAAGCTTCTTGGAAAGCATTTCAGGAATGGACAGGAATATGTTATAAGCAACCCATTCTCTGTTAGATTACCTTAGGAGATACCAATGCCTCTGGTGCTCCTGAACCTTCATCCTTCTGGCTGAGAAACACACACGTAATCTCAGATGTGTTTTGATTCATTGCAGAAGTGAAAGTAACTGCTGTCATAACAAGAACTGTAAAACAGAAATAGGAAACAAATGGAATCATGTGTCTCTCTCTGCTCAGGGATAAAAATTTTAATTAAAATAAAATAAAATAAAACTGTAGAAAGATCACATTTTAATAAAAGGCAAAAGGAATATGCAGATGCATCATGTCCATTTGCAAACTCTGCATTTGTGTGTTGGAAGTGAGTGAAAGCACTATTCAGAGAAACATTCACAATCAGAGATACATCACACATTATAAGTATGTCCAATAATAGTGCAGAAAATACCTGCAGACCAAAGCCTCTACGTGTTACGGAGGCTCCTCCAGAAGCCATGTTACAAAACACAGGCTCCCTCTTGCAGCTCATTTCTGCATCAGTGCCTCTGAAAGGGCCCTGCAGCACCCACCCCTGCAGCCGCAGGCCAACATCTGCCCGTCATACGCTGGAGGTTGATAATGAACCATCCCTCCCGTCGGCACTGAGGAGATGTTCACGTCAGAAACATTCCCCAAGCATTCCTCACTCCTGCTCAGCGCAATAGCCAAATGAAGTCCTCCAACTTGCCTTTACAGCCCACACTCAGCTCACCCAAGGACCAGAGGTTTAGTCTTCCCTTTCCTGTCTCTCCAGGACAGGCTGTATTTGATCCAGTGTACCCACTGGAGACTCCTGAGCCTTCCTGATGTGGCTTTTTGCATCCCAGCACCTCACAGCGAGGGCCACGTTAGATGCTTCTTCCCTTGAGCTGCATTCACATCCTTGTGTTCTTTCCCCTCCAGGAGGCAAACAAAGCAGCAATTCCCACTCTTTTGAGGAAAGCAGATACAGAAATTGGAGAGCAAGGAAGAGTAAGCCCATGGCTTTGTCCTGCCCTCTCCCTCTTCCATACCCCCCTGGCTCTGTCCTGCCCCAGGACCCCACACAGCCAGGGCAGCTCACTTGCCAGCTCCCAGCCCTGGCAAGGGGAACAAAAGCCATTCCCTGTATGCGTAAGGAGTAGTGTTAGAAAGCTTCTGGTGCCTCAAAGGCATCATCTCTCAGGAATGCTTCATATGAGCCTTTCTGCAGAGACTGCAGCTTGAAAAGTCACCTTTTAGCCTTAAAGGATCTGTACAGTAACCACGCCCCCACCCTTGCACATAAACAAGGAAAACAAAAGTAAGACTGCACAACTGGCTGGGTGAAATGTGTCTGATTTCCACTAAGTCCCTGAAGCCACCCCTCAACACTACAAATAAGTACTGAATTGTAAAATAACATCTCTCTCCTGGTGACCTTGAAAATTTCTGCCCTTGAATCTTGTTTTATTTTTCTTTTTTCCCTCTGCTCCTGAGTTGATTGGACATAAAGTGAGGTGCAGAGCTGAAAGGAGGAAAAAAGGTAAATATATCAGGAAGCTCTTAAAAGATGAAAGTAAAGAGACTGTTTCTGCAGGTGATGGAAAGAGCAAAACTGGAAGAAGGCAGAAATGAGTAAGAATTGCTGCTATCTCCTCTCTGACGTTTGTGCCTTCTGGAGCTGCCAAAGCACTAAGCTGGTGACATTTCGACAGCCTCTTCTCAGCCCTCTTGGCAAATGTAGATTAAGACTGTGTCCTTCTCATTCAGCATATATAGGCAATGGTCTGCTTTCTCAGACCTCTGAGACCATCCTGACCATCTGTCTGTGATCCCTAAGAAAGGCGAACAGGACTTATTTGTGGACACATGTACCTCGCTCCATTAGCTATAATGTTGGCATTTCTTGAGACAGTGAGCGCCAGAGGGTAGCTGAAAGACAGGTATGCATTAGGTATGTACACCAAGCATGCTCAGTTCCTCCCCATCCATGCAACCCAGGTTTCCAGCCCTCTCACTAACCTTTCACCAAGCCCTTCTCTGTACAGCTTTCTACACCTCTGTTTGTTTGTTGGTCACTTTAGGTTTCATCCTTTTCAAATCAGAGACCATCTGACAGACTCACAGCAAGGGGCTTAGCTGATGGGAACTCATCTATGTCCAGGGATTTCCAAGACACACCAGCTGAAAATACAACCTCAAAAGTTCAACTAATCTGGCTTGTTGAGTATTCCCTTGCTTCAGCTTCCTGATCTGTAAACAGTTTAGCTTCTGATGGTACAAGCTGAACCAATTTACCCCTGGCATTACTCCACTAGGCTCCCATCGCCTTGTCAGTAGGATGCCTAACGCTGCAGTCGGAAAGATAAAGATGCATTTAAACACCAACAGGGAAAAGATTTGCAGCTAAGAGTTAGGCAGAAGGAGACAGATGTAGCAACCAGACTGTGAGTGAGACATGCAAACAAGGTGTCTGATCAACTGGAACTGCATCTGTAAGGGACAGTATGTGGGAATACACGCTGAAGAGGGAGCAGTGAGCACCTGACACCTTCACGTGTAAGAGAAAATGGGACTCCTTGTCCTTGTAAAATGCTAGGTCTTGTCACTGCTATATTCTACCTTTATTCCTGTGGAATCCCGGAAGTTTCTTAGGGTAAGAAAGGATATTTTGAACCTGAGATAATTTCAGATGATTTATAGTGAGAAAAAAATATAATTATGTGATATTCAGAAGTATTTACACTACATGGAGTGGCCTAAATTTGTGTAGGTCTTGGAGAAACACATCATATATTGACAAAAAAGAAAATGAAAGCGTGAATGAGCCTTTCAGCAGAAGCAGAATTAAGAACAGAAATATTGGGAAAATGGTAATGCTCTGATTCACCATCTAGATCTGTCGGTTGCTAGCTGGCCTGTTCAAAGATTGCTGTTACGGTCTGCACGTCAGTCATCCTCCCAAAAATCCAAAGTAAGAACTGCAGGGACCAAAAGCACTGGGTAAGGAATATCAAATATGTAGTGTGCATAATCATATCGTGTATTGCTGAACTGTAGTGAAGCTGGAATGGAAATAAATTGCTGTCCCTGAACAATGTTTGTTTATGCCTGCTTTCCATCTTCATTACCTTTTTATAGGTTATACAGAAATAAATGCAGTAGGAGAAATCTTGTTCTCACTGAAGTCAGGCAAGAGTTCTTCAACAAGAAGTTGCCATAAACTGAGTTAGGATTTTGTCAAGATGTGTATGCACATCCATGGGGAAATGCCTGTACAAGTCAAAAAGTGGGCTTACATGCAATGGTGCTGAGAAGAAAGGCCTGGATCTCCTGGAGAGCTATCAAACCAAGGTGCTATGTTTAAGCTAGTTCAGCTATCAGATGGTTGACCTAATGGAACCGCTTACAAAATTTTATTTTCAAAGGGAGGATGTCTAAAGCATCCTTTGGAAAACTGGGAAAACCACTCCAAAATATGTTGAAAGTCTGAGTTTATCAGAAGGAGAATAGCTGAGGACCTGGAGCACTGTGAAAGATGAAGAGAAAACCTTTCTCTTTGCGCAAAGGGTGCATCCTGTGTTTGTGTTCAGCTCAGGGTGCTTAGTGTTTTACATAGCAGTCAGACCTTTCTTAGCCATAGAACAATCTTCCCCTCTGCTTTACAGCTCAGGAGACTTACATAAAGCAAACTACGCTTGGCTTCTTATTTGGCTTCTGACTGTTTTTTTCTGGGCGAGACTCTCTGAATCAACTTTCCAAAACTGTCTTCATGATCATGGAAGGTAGAAGGACCCTTCTTTCCAGCCAAGCTATATTTCTTCAACAGTCATGTGCTGTCAGAAACTAAGGTTTCAAAAAAATCACCCAAAATCTGTAAAAGTGGTGGCATGGATGAGTCTAATACTCAGGCATTAACTCTGAAAAACCCACACCCTTGCATGTGGCTGCCTTTTTCTCAACATCACCCCCGAAGTGGTTGATCCCTGTGCTGGTTTTGGCTGAGACAGAGGTAATTTTCTTTATAGTAGCTAGTATAGAATCATAGAATCACAGAATGGTTTGGGCTGGAAGGGGCATTAAAGACCATCTAGTTCCAACCCCCCTGCCATGGGCAGGGACGCCTTCCACTAGACCAGGTTGCTCAAAGCCACATCCAGCCTGGCCTTGAACACTTCCAGGGATGGGGCATCCAAGGTATGAGGTATGAAGTTAGGAGAGAATTTTACTCAATTAAAAAAAGCCAGAGGGAAGCAGGCTATGCAGCAAGAGCTGATCTGAAATGAAACCTTTTACCCATGTCTTATTTCTCTCCCATTGAACTTAGTGTTTCTCCTTCCACACCTTCCTTCCTCAGTGTCTTCACCCTTTCAGCTTAAATAACTCCCAGCTTCCAATAAAATGCATCCTGTGAATTCATTCTCAGGTGATGACAGGGCAAGAGGCGTTGCTCTATGTTGCAGAATAATAACCCTGTTAGAACAAGGTGTGAAAAGCAAGGTGGGTGACAAGAGGCCTCTGTTGCAGCTCATGCTAATTGTGACTGGTTGTTGGAACACTGGATGGGGTGCGTCTAGGTCAGGACCAGTCATTTATCTGGTCTTACCAGTTAATTACAGCCAGCATCACCTGAACTGATTTAATTATTTACAGTCATGTTCAAGCATGAGCGAGACTGGAGATGGAAAAAAAGGAGCCTGCAGAGTGAGGTAGCTCTTCAGGAGGGTTTAGCGGAAGAGAACCGAGAACCTCTAGACTTGGATCACTGAGCAGGAAAGCGGCCAGAAGAGAGGAGGGAGTAGGCCACGTGGTTTCAGGAAGTGCTTAATTAGGTTCTGTGTACTGAGCCAAAAACTACTAATGAGAAACAACACTGATACTGTCCTGCGATGCTGCGCCCCCCTGCCAGTCTTGCTTGCCATCACCAGCAGCCCTCCTCCGCCCCTGCTAGGAATTACTTTTCCACCTGGATCCGCTCCCCCCACTCCCACTTTTACCCCCTGGAGCCGTTCAGGCCGCTGTTTCTCCCGCGGAGCGGATGCTCCGTGCAGAGGGACCGAGAGCTGCCGACGCACCGGCGCGGAGTCCCCGGGGGCGAACAGGCGG
>NW_010227689.1:25529-25823 GCF_000690775.1 Eurypyga helias | reverse complement strand
ATTCTGTGATTCTATGATAAAACCAGCACACATGATTCTAGCTTTTGCTTTCCTCCATGATAAATTTAAAAAACCTCTAAGAGATTTTTTTCTTGGCCATAGTCAAAGCTATTAATGTTAGTAGGATATAGTGGTTATATACAAACAGCTGAATCCAAAAAGCGTTTACTTATGTGGCATGGGATTATTTATGTGGTACGGGCCCTTGCTTTTCAAGTACTTCCATGCTGCATGTCTGCTACACAGCAGTAGAGATGCTGCACGTTGTTACCAGAAAGAAAATCAGAACATAAA
>NW_010227689.1:15332-25515 GCF_000690775.1 Eurypyga helias | reverse complement strand
AGAACCAACAACATAAAAAATAAGAGTTTTATCTTATACTGTAATGAATGCAGAAGTTTTACAGACAGAAGTAATGCTGTGATCATTAATAAAAAACAAGAAGTTTTTCCAACTAAGTTATTTTTTGTCAATGAAAGGATCTTCCTCTGAGAACCAGTTTTCCATTTTTTTCCTAAGAATTGTGGGAAGGTTCCCTGTAATCTTGATCATTACCACCAGTGTCTGAGGTGATGCCATAGGTATATCATCACATTCAGCATCAGGCTAAAGTGTTTGTTGTTGGAAGTGGGTGATAACTGAAAAGGGGGAGAGGAATGCAAAATAATAATAGCTTCCTGCTTTTTTGCTTGCAGTGAGTTTGTGTCCTTACTCCGGTCATCTTCTCTAATAAGTGGGTTGCCATGGTCCTGCTGCTTGAATAGCCCCTGGCTGTGACCATGGAGAAGTTATCGTAGCACTGTATAATTCGAGATTATCTGAAAGATAATTGGCTTCCTGATTTTGAAAGTTATTTAGAAGAATGAGCTGCAGAGTTGTGGATAACCAGGTAGGCATTCCAGAGTTCGTTTCCTACACTTCAGGTCCCTCAGAGTTTTTCAGCATTGATGGGGATGAGGCTGAGCTGCTCTTCTGACACAAGTGCAGGAAATGCCACTTTATTTTGCAGTTAGCAGCAAGGGTTCCAGAACATTTAAAGAAAAAATTTTTGGTTCTCTCTCTGTGAAGAAGATTAACTCTATCCTGACTAAAACCAGCAGACTCTGATAGAAATTGTGGGCACACGATCATGACATTATTTTTGCTGATTATCTGCGAGAACAACTGCTTCTGTATTTTGAGCGCTGGCTGTGTTCTTGCCAAAGCTGTCTGGCACATGTGTGCTCACTCCCTGAGCTACACAGTATTATTCCTTCTGGGGACACTGTCGGTGGCCCTGTGTTTGCACAGTACTGTAAAACAACGAGAACCTGTCTTGCTCTAAAAAATAGGTTACTTTTTACTTCTGCCGCAAGACAATTTTTCCTGTTCTTTCATCATCTCACCCGAAGGAGGTCACCTCTATGCATAATTATGTTCCAGGTGTCAAGAAAATAATTGTGTGCTAGGAAATGGTGTAATTGGAAACTCGTGTGCAAGAAAGCTTTAAGTAGGTGGCACACCCACAAAATCAATTGGATTGAATTCAGTGCCTGAAGGGGCTACAAGGAAGCTGGGGGGGACTTTTTACAAGGGCCTGTAGTGACAGGACAAGGGGTAACGGGTTTAAATTGAAAATGGGGAGGTTTAGATTGGATATCAGGAAGAAGTTCTTCCCGGAGAGGGTGGGGAGGCACTGGGACAGGTTGCCCAGAGAAGCTGTGGATGCTCCATCCCTGGAAGTGTCCAAGGCCAGGCTGGATGAAGCTTGGAGCAACCTGGTCTAGTGGAAGGGGTCCTTGCCCATGGCAGGGGGCTTGGAACTGTCTGCTCTTAAGGGCCCTTCCAACCTAAACCATTCTGTGATTCTGTGATTCTATGAATGGTTTAATGTATTACAGATGCAGTGCATGGGTGTAATAAAGATATCAAAATGTATTTTTTCCTGGTTTAAAAAAAAAACAAGGTTGAGATGCTAATTTTCATCCTCTACATGATGACATGTTAAAAAACTGAAACATGTGGTAGTATTTCCAGATTCTTCAAAGAACCATGCCCATCCTGTCTGATCACTGTAAACATTGCTGCTTTTTACACTTATGCAAAAAAGATGCTGTTCTAGAATAAAAATATAGGCAAATTGTTTTTCTTCTGAGGTATTTAGAGTTATAAAACAATGCAGGGGATCCATTAATCTAAGTGCTTTCCTGATTAAGTATTTAGATCTTAATGTAAATGTCTATAAGTAATACAGAGGCAACAGCGTTCTTTTGAAAATAAAATTGAAAGCGACACTGTTTGAAAAGTGAATACTTGCTTGGGGCAGTTATATTTAGGGATGTAATGGAAATCTACAAGTTACGCTTTTTATAGGAACTATAAATGGCTACAACCAAGAGGCTTAGACTTTGACGTACATTTGGCACTTAGGCAGTGAGACAGCCTTGTAGTGGGGTTGTGGGGTTTTTTTGCTGCTAGATTACAGATATTGCCAAATTCTTATGGTGTTGCGACTTCTAACGGGTGCATTCAAAAATAGATATTGTATCTAATCTTGTCTGTAACTTGTGTTGGGCCTTGACAGGCTGACTCCTGGGAGGAGTACAGGCATGATGATGAGGAGTAGGTGACAGGGGATAAGAAAGAAGAATGCAGATGCAGAAGTAAAGAGTAAAATAGGTGCTAGAAGCCAGAGCAAGTGGCATGCATCATGGAAAAAAGCCAAGCATGAATATAGATGGTATGAGATGGCCCTTTTGTACTGTGAGAAATAGGATAAGGTGTTGCAAAGATAGAGGGCAATGTTCAGGAGCTGGAGAGTAAGTGGAATTCTCCGACTCCACTTCTGAGTCTTTAAACAAATTGGTCATTGTTGAAAAGCTCTCCAGGATGCTTTGATGTGAGGAAACAGAAAGTTGCAAAAGGCTACCGTTAGTAAAGGAATGATTTGCTGGATTATGGGGCACAAAACTGCCACATACTTGCAGTGTTTGTTTGAGGAAATAAAAATTACAGGAGGAGTAGCTTCTGTTCTGAGATAGAGTCGGTGCTGGTCTCAGAGAGTAAACCCTGTCTAATGGCACATGTCAAACACCATCACCTGTATGGTGGAGGTTTATGTTTATACTTGTCCCAAAAACTTGCGCTTACTAAAGCTAATACTAGGCTCCAGGCAGTTTTGGGGTAAGAATGACAAAGCTTGTGATTCATGAACTACTCACACATGTAAATGCTGGTGTGAGCAATTTACTGTAGCTAAGCCGACAGCCATATTGGATACTAAGTATCAAATCTACAGTATGTTGTCTTTTTTATTGGTGAGTTATGAAGGATACACCCACCCCAAGTTTTGGGTCACGGCTGGCCAGTGACTCAAAACCTGCATCGTTTCCGTCTGTGGGCACGGTATGCATGTGGTCACCCTAGCAAGACCCCAAACCTTGCCCTCTTGAGCTCAGACTTTATGGTCTCAGGACTGTGCTGTGTTTCACTTAGATAATATTTCAATCTTATATTGAGTGACAGATGCTTATTTCACCCTGACAAAATCAAACCTGGGCAGCTCTGCGTCAGGGGCCTGTGTTGCTGACGATCCTCGAGTCGTCTATAGATCAGCCCCTTAGGAGCAGCAGTTTGGTTTCCTCGGGACTTTTTTACAATAAGCATAGAATAAGTCTCTCTTACAACGTTCTGATATTTTTAATCAGTAACTGGTATAACTTCAATCTTGATGTTTATTATTAAGTGACCAACATTTCTAAAACGGTATTTTCATGGCATGTTTACTACAGCCAGGAGAGCCTACCCTGGTTAGGTTTTGTCAGGCCAAGGGCTCACCTGCACAGAGTTGAGGGGCAGGGCTCATGTAAATTCTTTGGAAAGATTACTCTGGAGTATCAGAAAAGGGATTGCATGGGATTATTCTGGAGTACTGCCCTCGTCAGATTCTTCATCTAGATGGTCCCTAGGGAAAGGAACTGGAAGTGACAGAGGATATAAATTTACTCTCCTCTTTTTGTGTTTGGCAAGCATACAGGTCATGGGATATATAAATAGCAGAATTGAACGCAAGGCAAGAGAGGTCATTATGGCATGTACAAATAGCTTAGTCAGACCACATCTGGAGAACTGGGCATGATTCAAAGACCATATTTCAGGAAGGACAGTGAACAATGAGGAGTGGATTAGAAGACATTGTAGAGGGTATGAGGGCTCTTGCTGGTGCCTGCAGTTGCTGCAGTCTCACTGATTACTCCAAATGGAGCTGTTTTTACTGTAAAGGCACCTAAATTGGAGACTTGCAAAGAATCCCAAGGGAATGGAGCAAGTGATATAAACCTCCCTAAACTTTCTAATCCCACAGTAATGCTACTAAAGGACTTGCTGTTTCTGCAGTTGCCATTGGTAACCTGTTGTACCTCTCTCCCTCTCCCCTCTCTTTTTTAAAATAAGGTTTGGTTTTAGCTTTCATACATTGTTTCTTATTTATAATGTCTTTTGGTATCTTTTCTACGTTTGTCAGAATAACTGTCCTGGTACTGTATCCACATCAGAATGTCTATCAGGCTTAAATCCATTTTGCCTTTCTTAACCCTGTCGGTTGTGTAAAGCTTCTCTTCGTGTATCATAAGCTCAGTTCAGATGGAATTACACATTATCACAATATTGTGCCCTTTCTTCTCAGAAGTAACTGTGTCTTAGAGAGCTTTGGGGTTGAAAGTAAAAAGGGCTATGTAAATGAAAGATGGACTGTTGCTAAGGCTCAAAAACTGTACCATTAACACATACAGGAAATGGGGACACTGCTGAAACACTGAATAGCATGAAGGAGTAAGAGGGGAATGAGAAATGAAGCAAGGACACTGCTGCTTTCAGACTGTCCTTAACAGGAATGAAGAAATATCCCAATTTTCCAGATAAGTGAACTGGGACACTGAGGTTGAGTAAACTGGTTGGGGTTTACACAACTAGTTAATGCTAAGTCTTCAGCTTGTTGGACCACAGCCATGTTTTGGCACAGGATCCTAGTTTTGTACTCCTTTCACAGCGTGCATAATCTATTTATAATTATGCCTCATAAAACTTTCTGGTTTTTTTCATTTATATTTATAGCCGAATACAGGCTTTTCCTGGATCCTGAAAATAGGAGTTCTAGAAATGTAGGTGTTTTTGTCTGTAAACACTGCAGTCTGGTGTGGGTCTTCGCCTGTCCTCAGACCCTGTGTAGAAGATCCAGTGCCTAGAAGAACACACGTGCAAAATTGTAATGGATCAGCCTGGTTTTAGGGATGTACTTGTTGGCATACTAGCACACATGCTCCTTTTCAAAAGTAGCTGTAGTCATAGAGCTAGGAAGCATTTACAGTTTATATTTACGGATCATATGCTCAAAGGTCTTTCATTACAACATATAAAATAGGTAGCATAGTTCTATAAACCTAGAGTGAAGCCATGCCATTTGTTTCAGATCTCTGGATCCATGTTGTCAGACCAGTGGTTCCGTGTTGGCCAGTTTCATACAGACAAGGTCTAATGGCACAGGGAGGTTTGGACTTGGGGAAGAGCTGGTTCTGGTGCATGAGCTTGATAGTTGCTGCTTCTCCCTTTGTCTCTGTTTCTCCTGCTAGGAAATGAAAATGAGGACAATCAGCATCACATAAAAGCAGTGATACCTTTTATCTTCTAAAGTATGCTGCTAAAGATAAAATTTTCTGTGTTTTTTGGTGGTCACTAAAATATAAACCAAGGATACGTTCCCTTGAGCTTGTGTTCAGTCAAGCACTTGGGGCCAGGCCAGGTTAGTGGTTGTCCAGAAGATCACAGGGGTATGGAAGTGGGATTAATGACAGTAAACACTGACTCAGTACTAAACCAAGACCTTTCTCCTACATTTATAGTCATTTGCAATCCTGTATACCAAAGCTGGATTCAAATATAAAAGTTCTTATAGATATTTCCTACCTTCTCCCCTGCAACTTCCAGCACAATTCTGCCATTTTCATAGCAAAAGTTGAGCAAAGTATGTAAAATGTTTCCGTGTGTGGGATGAAGACAGGACACAGTTAGTTACCGAGGAGCAAGGAGGCATTTAAGTATTCGTGGTGACTGTGAGTAGGCTTCAGCGCGTTCTGGTGCAGTGCACAGCGAGGGTAGTGTTACAGCTTGTGTGCCACCTGTGAGCTCCGCTGCTTTCTCCTGCTTTTGGAACAGGAGTTGCTGCAGCGACCTGCACCCCAGAAAAGGGGTAGTGGCTTTTGAGAGTGCTTTAAAACTGGGTTTGGGTGTTTTGATACTTCAGTCAAGCAACGCCTGTTGACATTGAGCTATATGAAGGACCAGACCGCACGCTTTAAGACAATACAACTCTGATAACGTTCCTGAAGTCCAGCCAAACTGCATTTTGTTAATTTGAAGGGGACGTTGTCTTTACGAGCAGATAGAGCATGACCTGGGAGCCCAGAAGTGTCTGGTTAGGACAGCAGCTCTTTGATGGAGCCCTTGCAGAGGATTTAAAGGTCTTCTCTCTCTGCTTCAAGCTCCTCCCTCTTCTGCTTTTCCTCCTGCTTTACATTACAGAATTACTGTTTAAAGTGGATGCAGATACAAGCAACTGTGTGTGATTTTTCTTACTGCTGACAGAGACAAACTGAAAGAGGTGCCTGCCTGCTTTGTAGCAGGAGCCACATTATTTTCCTATATGTTAGTAATTACATCTATTGTTTCTGATCACAAGTCTCTCACAATCTACAGGGTGACTGCAGTTGATTATAGAGCCTGATGTGTTTAGATTTGAGTGAGTTATATCAGGAACACTTTGGTTGCCTGTTTTTTGGCGGGGTGGGGAACGTTTTTCTATATTCTGTCAGAATGCTCCTGTCTCATCTCATGAAATAAAGGAGGGTTGTGCTTTCCTGGTAGCGGTAGGTCAGCAAGAAGAAAACAGAGCCCCAGGAATTGGCATTGATTCTAGGTGGTGATGCTCTGTACTGCAAATTGATTGGCAAAAGGGAACTGCATGGCATTGTGTTGCTTGGTAGAATGGGAAACAAAAAACAAGGAGAGCCTTGAATGCTCCTTGCCATGAAGAATTACAGGACTTTGTGCAAAGTGACGGCTAACCTGATGTCACGGCCAAATTCCAATGTGGGAACTGCAATCGCAGTCGGATGAGTTTTTGAGTGGCTCCATTGAAATCAGTGGGATTTGGCTGTTCACTCCAGCGTAGTCAGGTCATCACCATCTGCCTTCAAAATGTTGGCCTTCCACATCACAGCTGAGGTCACTGGGATCAGCTACCATTCTCACCTCACAGAATGCTTCCTACAGAATCTATCACAAGCCAAACGTTGCAGAAGTACACTGATGCTGGAGGTCAAGGCCCTTTCTTCTGACGTGATTGCCCAGTACATTTTTGTAACATATTCACAGCGGTTCCAATTTCACATATATGGTGTTTTGCAGTACCAGGGGCTTTTAGAAACAATTTCTTACATATAACAATGATCCTGGATTTTCTGAGGGCTTTCGTTTCTGGTTGGGTTTGCCAAGTAGGTACTTGTTTCCTGTTGTTCTAATTTGCATTATGGTAGTGATCATTCCCGGTAGCCATTGGTTTAGGTGCAAACACAACACAGAGAGAATCCTTGCCTGGAGAACCTGGTTTTATTCTGCCCAAAGGGAGAAATCAATACACTTAGTGTTGTCTCACAGATTTTACTAGGTTTATAAAAATAAGAAAAAAGGCTGGGAGGTTGGGTGTTTTTTTTTTCCCTGTGTCAGTAGTTTACGGTGTAGATTTCTGTCCTAATTATATTCTTGATACTTTGCCTAACCTGTCATGAATACAGCCAGTGCGTTTTTGAAATAAGGGAGTTAGTACCCTGGGCAATTTCTGTGAGGAATCCCAGGCAGCAGAATTCAAGTGCTTTCCAAACAGGTCTCCTTGGCTCTTTGCCACTTGTGAGCGGCCCCATCTTAACCTCCAGACATCAGGCAAGTATTTGAAAGTCATCAAATGACTTATAATCACAAGGCAGTTGTCTCACAATGTGAAGAATTCAGATTGAAGTAGAGAAAGCACAAGAGAAAATCATTACATTACATTCAAATCTTAAAATTCAGGGAAAAGTCTGCATTTCCTTGTATCTTGATGTCAAGAGAGCCTTGTTGCTAGCCTCTCGGTTATCATGGGACACTCAGAGATGGCCCCAGGTTTCCTTACACAAGTTGCTTTGCTGGAGGGCTGGAGTGCTGGCCCATCCCGGGGAAGCCATTTGGACTTTTGCACCGCCCGCTCGTGGGAGCAGTCAGGTTACAGCCTAAGCTCTCGGCAGAACTGCTGCACCTCTTAAAGCAAAAAGATGCCCAACAGCGTGAACAGACTTTTCCCTGGGCCTAGCTCAGACTGTGGAAACATTTTCTGTTGCTATTAAAAAGCATCAAATTACAGACAACAATTTCAAAACCTTTAAGCAAGCAGAATAATTTGAGTTTAAGGAACTGCTTAACTGGAATTTCACCCAGTCATGACTGCCTTTTAAGATGGTTGGCAGCAAGAGCCCATGAACAGGTTTCGTGTATTAACTGAGGTGGAATAAATATGCCTTTATTTCCAGCTGCTATTTCAAAGGCTATGGAAATAAGAGAAACAAATTGTTAGCCAGCCGTGCCTTAATCACAGTGCTACAAATGTGCTTTCAATTGGGCTGCTGCAGGGTGTTGCCTAACGCCGTTCTAGGGAGGTGACTTCTTCGCTCCTTGTGCTCTTGAGGTTTGATCTAAGCCATGCTCAAATTAACAGGCTTTCCCTAACTTCACCTGGGCTCGGATCCCATCCTTAAAATCTTGGTTAATAAAAAAAAGTGACCAGAATGCCAGGGCACAGGCAGGGATGTGTAGGAAACACGGTGTAGCCCACATCAGAGAACACATTGTCGGAACAGTGGTGTGCATTCTTGAATGGTTCGTTCCTGCACGGTACTTACGTGCTGTTTCACATTGTTGTTTTGTGGGGAAAACGCATTCTTGAACATCAGGAAATAAAGCAGCAGTTTTAACGTGATTTCAGGCAGAGTGTGTTTTGACAGGAATTGATTTATTTCAGTCACAGTTTTGCTTATTTAGCTAGCCGTGATTAAAACCAGTGTTGCCACAAATATAAAAATACAGAAATGTGAATGCCAGACAGAAATGGAAATTGCCCCTACAGTTTATGCCTTTTGACTGCAGATTTCTTGACTTGGATGGGAGGAGAGCAGGTACCACCCTTTGGGGTACAAGTAGTCATCACAATGCAGTTGTCCCTGTTATCAAACTATGTGTTTTTAATTGGTATTGAAGGTTAAGTCCTGTTCCTAATTACAATACCAGTGGGCAGAGCTTGACTGCAGATGTTGTTGTGCCCAAATTTCTCATCTGAAGAGCAAAGATGATGCTTTTCCAATTCTGCGTGGTTACTGGAAACACATGGAAGAGGAAATCCCGACTGGTGTGCTGCAAGACATGGTGGTTGCGGGGTACGTTTCTACTTCGCTGCTCCTGCGGTTTCTGCTCTCTGTCTGTCTCAAAAGCTGCGTCGGGGGGTGTGTTTTCTTATTCCCAGGCCTGCTCATACCTATCAAGACCTGACAGACATGGGGAGCCTGTGTGAAATCTTATGCAATAAGGGCCTGATTCATGCCCCATTGCCTTCCTAGGGGAAATCCCCAGTGGCATCATCAGGCTTTGGCATGCAGGCAGAGTTTTGGTAACTTCTTTATTTCTCTGTCATACACAGGGGAAATTCCTCAGCTGTACCAAGGCAGATGGGAACATCAATCTTGTCCACAACTATCTCGTCTGAGTCATTTTTCCAAAAGTAAATAAACCATCCCTGTTCCCTCTTACCCACAACACCTGGCAAACTGTTAACTGAAAAACTGAGAAAATGTTGTTTCATTTGTGAGCCAACTTAAATCATTCTACAAATTTTATTTTTAATTCCTTGTTAGGAAGCAGAACCAACTGAAACTGGCTGGCAGAGGAAATGTGCCTGATGCTTTTTTTTCCCCATCTGCCTGGCTTACTAATATAACTGCCAGTTTCTGTTTGTGCCTCTAGAATTATATGCCTCTACTTGAAACTTTTGACAAATCAGTCTATTTTCATTCTTCCTCTCCCATAAATTCAATCCATATGTCTTAAAACATCCTTTCATAGCTTTAACATGGAAAAGGAAGTGGCTTAGGCTCTGTATAGGAGGCTACAGTGTATTTAAAGCAAGCTCTTCTAGTTTGCATGCATCGCTTCTGTTAGCTCTTAAAGCCTCAACTTCCTAATTATTCAGGTTATAGAGGGCACTGGCAGAGTTTTCTCCAGTAACTAACAGTGATGTACAGTGAAGAAGCACAACAGGATAAATCGTTCCCTTATCCTCAGAATATCCAGGAAGCTTTTGATGCAGCCCTCGGCTTTACCACCAAGCAGGATGAAAAGAGGATGTGAAAAGGGTAGGAGAAATCAATTCTGCATAAAATTTCAAAGGAAAACATCCAGACAAAGAAACAAA
>NW_010227689.1:14671-15316 GCF_000690775.1 Eurypyga helias | reverse complement strand
AGCTGGCAGGGTTTTGTTTGACAATAATACACAGCACCTACATGACAGGAGGTCACTGCACTAGGAGTAAAATATCTCCACAGCTAAGACTGAACCAAGGTCAGAAGGTGAGGGTGGGAAGGAAATGTGAGTCTAGGCTGAAATATGCTGGTATGGCTGTGCATGGATCACAGTTAAAAATACAGGATGCAGCGGGGTAAGAGCACAGGCAGTCGTGGCTGCAAGTGTCCTCGTCTGATTTCACAGAATATTTGGGCCAGGGTGTGCTACTGGAGTTGCAGGATAGACCCGTAATTTAAAAGATGGTAGCAACGTAACTGAAAATACGGTAGCAACGAGGGTGCAGGAACACCAGCTGAGTGGACTGCAGAAGGCTTGTCAGGGTCCGCCTGCACTGTGGATGCAGTGTCTTGCTGTTTTTCGTCAGACCCTCTCCAGGGTGCCACCGGAGGTGGTTGGTCCACTCTCCCACCCCAGACTCAGTCACATACCCATGCTCCTGACCTCACATCAGCTCTCAAGGTCACATTCCCACCCTTCCCTCTGTGTCACACAGAGCTATCGTGTGGCCAAAGGGCAACAAAATTCAGCTCACTAATTTCATAGAATCACAGGATGTTTTGGCTTGGAAGGGACCTTAAAGAC
>NW_010227689.1:7980-14341 GCF_000690775.1 Eurypyga helias | reverse complement strand
CTCTCAGCCTGTCCCCAGAGCAGAGGGGCTCCAGCCCTCGGACCATCTCCGTGGCCTCCTCTGGCCACTCCTTCTGACCCTCCTCCTCCTCCTCTTCTCTTCCTAATTTGAAGAGGAACTATTCAGCTAATGGATTTCTAGGAGGAAAGAAGGGTAGGCAATATTTTTTTGGATGTCTATGGTGCAGTGACTTGCTTTGTGGCTGCAGATCTGCCATGCTCAACCAAAGACAACGGGTGGAAAAGGTGACTGGGGCGAGCTGAATGCCTGCCCCTTCAGAGACTGCCTCCATCTTAATATGGAACTGCATGTCAGGTTTTTTGCAGCATCCCCAGCCTTCGTTCCCATTCCCAGCAAATTCACCTAAATGGTCTCTAGTCTGCCAACAATGGCAATGAGTTGTCGGGATGTGCCAGAGTAGGATGGAGTCCCGATAACAGCTACACAAAGCTGCTTGCAAATCTGTCGTATTCAGTTACTGAGCGTTAATGCTCACATGTGCAGGAAGATAAAATAGGAGTGTGCGTGTGGTAAATGTGCGTGTGCAATGTAATTATCTCTCTAATCTCTCTCTCTCATAGAGGGTTCATTTATAGAGATGACAATATAGTCAACCTCAAACCCTGTGGGCGTAGTTGGGCATATCCAAAGGTTCACACGTGTAGAAACCACAGTCTGCGCATTTGAAGCTTCATGCAGGTTCAAAGAACTGGCATAGCCCACGGTTTTGTTTTCAGAGTCGCAGAGCTGCAGCTACCATTTACCTTAGATGGACTTGAGGTTGTCTTCCACACCTCTCAAAATCAGGCCCTTATATCTAGCAATCTGCATACAGCTGCTCAAAAGCAAGCTGTGTGTGCACGGCCGAGTTGTTGGATAAACACTAATCCAGGCTTCACTAAAGCTTTTCATGTAGTTTTATCTCAACGGCAATTTGTTTCTAGTTTTTAAAGGCTGTAGAAGCATCCAGCTTTATACCACAGAGCCTAGTTTCACCGTTTCAGCCAGTCCAATGTTATTTACAGCACTGTTTGATTTGATTTGAACTGTGGTCCCCCAAGAAAGCTGCAAACATAGAATCACAGAATGGTTTGGGTTGGAAGGCACCTTAAAGACCATCCAGTTCCAACCCCCCTGCCGTGGGCAGGGACACCTTCCACTAGACCAGGTTGCTCCAAGCCTCATCCAGCCTGGCCTTGAAGACATCCAGGGATGGGGCATCCACAACATCTCTGGGCAACCTGTTCCAGTGCCTCCCCACCCTCTCTGTGAAGAATTTCTTCCTGATATCTAATCTAAACCTCCCTGTTCTCAATTGGTACCCATTACCCCTTGTCCTGTCACTACAGGCTCTTGTAAAAAGTCCTCTCCCAGCACCCTTGTAGCCCCTTCAGATACTGGAAAGCTGCAATGAGGTCTCCTTGGAGCCTCCTCTTCTCCAGGCTGAACAAGCCCAATTCTTGCGGAAAAAAAATACAATTTTGCAGAAAAAGATCGCTCCTATCAGTGGCAAGACTTGCTTTTTTGCTCCTGTAATGTCACTTGTAACAGGGCTGTTCTTTGCTCTTGTCCCTAGGTGTGCTGTCCCTGCCTGCCTACTTCAGCCCATACAACGACGGCTCTGTGTGCAGCGACGGACAGGCTGATGCTTACGCCCAGCTGGAACTCCGAACTTTAGAGCAGTCTCTGCTGGCAACTTGTGTTGGAAGCATCTCTGAACTGAGTAAGTTTCGGATGTGAGAGACCGTGGGTTTCTTTCAGAGAGGCCAGGAGAGCCAGTCCCTCCACTTCTGAGGTCGGTTGCTGTTGTTGACAGCCTGAGCAGGATTTGGCTAATGCTGTAAAAGATTAATTCTCTTGTGGTGCTGTTTATGAGAATCACGTTGTTTCATTAGACGACTTTAATTCACCTTGGAGATGTAGGAGATACATCTTTTCCAGGCTGTTGGTAGGTAGTGCTGTTAGTGCCAGCAGAAGATGGATGCCTTTGCCTAGATGCCCCTGGAGGCTTTCTTGCACGTTTATGGAACTCAGCAGTGGCACCTCCCTCAGATGGCGAAGAGAGTTTTCTTTGTTAGTGTGTGTGCAGTGGAAATGTCCTGGGCACAGGATATTCAAGGAAAAGCTTTTTGGTTACTTAAAAAAACCAAAAAGTGGAGGGGGGAAAAAAAAAATCTGAGAGCATTTTGGTAACAGAAACTGGTTCAAAACCTTTTTTAATTCTAACCGAATGAAATGTTCCATTCCTAGACTACTCACAAAGCCCCTTTAAAGTAAACAAAAATTATTTGTATTTTCCCATCTACTTTTCCCTTGCAGCGTTTCTGCTGGCATCACTTTCTTAGGCTCTACCACCTGAATGCTAATGAATGTCAGGGCCAGCAAGGAGTTTGTGGGTTTCACCATTTATTTTGCAACCTGCCTTAAATTGAGGTTTTCAAGTTCCATTAACACACCTCTATTTATCCTGGAACACAAGAGAACATTTGTAGCGTGGGCCTAAGATTGAATACAGCTTCCTCTCTCTCTTCCCCTGTCCCTGCTTTGGCCAACTTGCTCATTAACTCTAGTGAATAGATCCCCTAATACAGTTGCCTACTTTTTCCCTTTTTTTTTCTTTAATGTCACTGCACATTGCCAGAAAAATAAAAAGGGTGAGTGTGCGAAGGAGAAGGAACATTATTCTGAGCTGAAAATTTGAATTCCAGATGCATTTCTGCTATAACCGCGCAGGCTTCTGTGTTAGTACCAGTGCTCAAGGATTCATGATACTCCTGTAAAGCGTTTGTATCTTGGAGAGTCGGCAGCTACTGAAGTGGAAAGGCAGAGACGTTAGCAGGCTTTGCCATTCTGAAGTGGGTGCTTAAACTGAATGTACTGTGCAACAAATGAGTGGCACAGCTTTACATTACGAACAGGTATTTAATACTCTCTCGATCTGAACCACTAATAAAGTTGTCATGTTCAGACGTACAGCGTCTTTGGGGGGGTTTCTCCCTAACCTGGAACCCCATGGATTCAGCTGGAGGTTGTTTGGCAAATTCAGTGTATGGCTGTTAGCTGTAAATGGACAAATAATAATTTCCTAAGAATTTCAGAGAGAGATGGGACTAGTTCATAGCTGTGGCACACAGCTAAGTTCAGGCGCTTTCTCAGGAACCAGCTGGCAATAGGACGACTGTTTTGGTTCCATCCTTTCCCAGTATTGTAACTGTAGGACACAATAGAGCAACATTTCCTGTGAGAGTTTTAGGGGACTGTAAAAAATAAAGCAGCAGAGGATTGTCCCAAGGAAAAAATAGATCCTAGCTATGTATAGTAATCTACAGTAATCATTCTGCTCATTGGCATGGTAGTCACACTGCTCAAAGATGTAGTGTCTGAAGCCTTTATTTCAAAGCTCTTGTGAGTCTGTAGTGCACCACAATACAAGGAGAGTAATCAGGGTGTGCCCAAAGCAAGTTTGTTACACAAAGACCAGCTTTATGTGACTGCATAGATGCTGTTTTGGGGTCATTGCTCTGTGAACTTTTTAAAAATCTACAGTCTTAAAGTGCTTCCCAAGTAGGAAATGTGTTGCCTTCTTCCAGGCCTCCTCAAGTCCACCAGTGCTCTGACACATAGGGAGGTTGGCTCAAGTTCAAAGACCAAGAGGACTAAGTAGCCCAAAAAGCTCCTGGATTCAGCTTCTTGCAAGGTTCAGGGGCAAATTTCTGGCACATCATGTGACAGTCAGCATGATAAAAATTGGCTTTTTAAGAAGAGAGTCTTGTTATTCTGGAAGAACCTGCAGCTATATGGAGAGTGAGAGTAGCACACCCCTAAAAGAAAGGATTTCTCTATTTAACATAACAGCATTCATTTGTCACAAGTGCCGAGGTAGGAGGATGTCATAACCCAGTTGACAGAAACGGGAGCATTCTCACAACATGAAATGGCTGTGCCACAGATGTGAGTAACGTATTTGTACTGGTGTTACTGGCTTAGCCTTCTGAAAGCTATGCCACCAGGTTGGACAGTGGGCAGTTTACAAAGATAGCAGTAGTTTTTGTAGGCAGGCAAGAAACTGGTATCCGTGGTTGGAAAGAGGAGAAAACCAGCATTAAAACAGGATGGAAAAATTACTGGAAAGCTGTTGTTCTGAATGTATGGTGACTCAGAGAAGTTTCATTCTGTATTTTCTAACTAATAACTTGTCATTTGAAAGGAAGTTAAATGTCCCATACAACAACGTGCCAAGTGGCAGCTTGAGGAAGGCTGGTACCTTTGTGGAGGAAAACAGGTATGTTCAAACAAAAGACGTTTCTCTTAGCTGTGAGAGATTTTATTTAGTTGGAAAAGCGTACTTAAGAGGACTGTGGATGACTAGTAAAGAGATGCTTCTGCATTCTTTCTCTTTGCACAGGTGATTTGGTATCACGAGCAATGCACCACATGCAGTGCTTGAACGCCATCCGCCCAGGAATGAGTCCTAGTCGGCAAACGCGGCAGCAGCAACCTATCTCCTGGTCCCCTGATGCTCTCCACACCCTCTACTACTTCCTACGCTGTCCTCAGATGGAGTCCATGGAGAACCCCAACCTTGACCCTCCAAGAATGACCCTGAACAATGAACGGTATGTAGGCTGGTCAACTTTGCATGGGCAGCTCAGGCAGGTTTGTGGGATGCTACCTATCAGGCATCAGTTATTCCTTTAGTCAGGCCAGATTTTGTTGTCAACCTTGCCAAGTTTAGGAAGCCTTGGAATTGGAATTGGAAAGTGAGCTTTTTCTTCAAGCAGTCTTTCCGAGTGAGGCATATACTGCATGCTGCCAACAAGGCTTGTCTGGAGACGCTGCCAAAAGTACATGTGGTTGCCTAAAGCAGTAAAGACCTTACCAAAGAAAATGTTACCTTCTGAATAGCGCCAGTTAACAATTAACATACTTGGGAAAAGCAACGTCATTTGCTGTGGAGAGGTTTGAAGGGATTTATGAACATCGTTCTTAAGGATTATTTCAGTTGATGCTATGTGTCTGGTATAGAAAAAAATTTATATAGGAAGCCAGTAACTATGCAAAAAATGCAGTGGGTCTCCCCACCTTCAGCCAGCATCATAAATGACTCTGAAGGTAGGCACATTATTAGAGTGGGTCAGAAATATTCCAGTGGGATATTTTTTCTGTTAGAAACCTCCCTGGTTTCCTTCCCACCCAGCTCTTTGGCAGTCTGCCTGACAGGCCAGTGGCAGCGGGGAGCTGAGCAGCCCTCACAACCCTGGCCACAAGCTGAGCTCCTGGACAGGTCAGGCAGCTCCTGCTCCTCAGCTCAAAGGCAGACTGATAGCTGGCTGCCTTGCAGTTGCATCCTGCAGTGAATCCAGGCCTCTCTGGACTGGTTTCCCCAGTTTGAAATGCATATCCAATTATATCTTTATTTCAGAAATCTTACCTAAATAGGAAATTCTGGGTTTTTTTGTTTACCCTATCCAGTCTTTATGCTGGCTTACTCTCTGGATGTCTTTTAGCCTGCTGGACATCAGGCAGATGGCTCTATCCTGGCCCTTCCCAAACGCAGGCTGTAGCTGGAAAGTTCTGTAGCACAATGAAGTGTTGAAGCCTGGGGTGGAGTCTACGTTCACAAATCAAAAAAGCAAGGTGCTTGTTAGATGGATGAGCAGGGAAAGGAGAACATCTCTGCAGCTTTGCAAACAATGTCGTTTGTTCTTCCCAACTTGGGCTTCACGCAGCCCCAGCTTCTGAAGTTAGTATGAACATGGTAACGTACAAGTAATTAGTTAATATTCATCCTAAAAACCTACAAAAGTTAGCCTTCCCTCTTTTCCCTATCCTCTTCTGCATATGTGGGGATTATGCTGCTTTTTGCTCTGCTCCATGCTGGGTAGCCTGTGGTTTTGGAGTTCTTTTCATGGAGACACGTCCTAATGGCTCTGATTGCACTGTCTTCAGTCCGTGCGTTTCTGACGCCGCAGGTCAAGCCCTTCTCGTGCATTTGGCCTGCACCAAACCTGATGGCTGATTTCAGCAGCCTAAGAGGCTTCCCGTAGCTGTGTTCACCACCATTGGAGCCATGGCTCCACAGCCAGAGCCTGGCTAGTCAGGAGTGAGAAGACCTCTTGAGAATAATAGCAGGTTGAACCTCCTTTTAAGGCTCTGAGATTAAAGACCTCTTTACAGGCTGCAGACTGGACAAGAGGCAGCCTCTCTGATTTCAGTCTTGGTAAATTACTTTAGGTTAAGTAAAACTTCAGATGAGAAAAATATGGATTTGTCACTCGTAAGCTGCCAGTTCTGCCATAATGTTTTGCATGTGGCTTGTCTGTGTAACTACCTCCACTGGTCACTTGTTTTCATTCTCTTG
>NW_010227689.1:0-7961 GCF_000690775.1 Eurypyga helias | reverse complement strand
TGAACCGTCCATTTGTACTTCATTGTAGTCTGTACTGGACCAACTTCTTTGAGGTCTCAGTGTGGTGGGAGCTCAACTATTTTACAAAGTCCAAAAGGTTGCTTTTCTGTTCGTCTGATCCTTCCACAAAATCCTTTCAAAAAGAACCACCTATGAGCAGAACTCACAGGAGAGGGAACTGATGTACACGTGAAAAGAACCAAGAGGAATTAAAGTGAAGTTGAATAAAATAGGACTAAGAAGAGGCAGGGCTGCGCAGCTCGGAGTCTGTTGGTAGCTCTGTTTTTTGGGCTTACTAATCTTAATCAAATGTCCTACCTAGTGCAAGAGGATTTATTTTGCATTTCAATTTTGCACACTCTGCAAAAAATGAGTTTTTTTGGGGCCAGATTCTGTAAAGTTCCCACCGTTCAACAGCTGAAGCTGCTCAGAAATGTAGATTGTGTTGTGTTCTCTTCAGTACTCTTGGTATAATGATGTCCCTGCAGCTACTTGTGTTGTAAACTGAGGATAATAAATGAGTTTAATCAGGAGTGCAGTTATCCAAATGCTCCCAAACAATGCTTTTCACATGGTTCACTGGAGTTTTTCTGTTATGCAGGCTGCAATTCTATTCTACTTTAAAATCCGCAGTAGATCCTATAACAGCTGGTGTAAAGGAAATTTCTGCCATTTTTTTCTGACCGGTACTTAGCTGGAAAGGAAATTAAAGAGGATATATTAAAACAGAGTGAAACCTGACATTAGGAGGGACAAAACCAGAACCTAAGTGTCTATCGGTTTAAGCAATTGGCTTTGAAAAGTTTATGCAACCTGGAAATAAAATTATTCCTGCCTAGTATGCCAGAGGTGAACATCCACCCCTACCTTTCATTTGCTCCAAAGTGTATTTGGATGTGTCTTGCTGCGTTGACTTCTGGTCACATTATTTAGCATAGCCAGTGGGATAAATACTGCTAGCAGTGCTTTATGCAGGAGATAGTTTACTCTTTCCTAGCTTAAGAGGAGAGAAGGTTGAGGCTGTGTGTGAGATGCCAGACTCACGGCATGATAGATGAGGGCACTGATTCACCTCATGTGACGTGGCAAAGCTGGGCAGTCAGGGTTTTTTTTAATTCTTTTCTGAGCTGTGCTAAGTCATCTGCAGACTCTGCATTGCTTTTGTTGTGCACTTATGCTCTCCCTAGGATATACTTTTTATGTGCACTGCAATCCCAGTTTGGTTTCTACTGAAAAAAATCTCAGTCACAAACAAGGACAATAATAATGCTGGCCTATTTTGCATTTGTTTGTGCTTCAGTTTCTAGACTGCTGTGTAAATTATCAGTACGGAACACTGATCTGAAATTTAGCAGAGAGAGGCTGTTAGAGTTGCAGACTCGGTAAAACGTGATCTTTGGAAGATCTGCGAGCCAAGTTGATTCAGTGGAAGGAACTGCAGTTATTCAGTACATCTAGAGACCTGACAACCTCTCCGTCTTGCTTGGCTTGCTGTGAGCTTTGTGTGTGTCACACTGCAGTGCAAGGTGCTATGAAAATCATAACACCGTAGGGTCTCGAAGGTCTTTATTGTACTTCAGCATGAAGGCAAGCATAGAGTTCAAGTGTTGAAGTCATGCTTAATGAATGGTGTCATATGCCATGAAGGGCTTTAAAAAACCTAGCTGAGCTTCTGAACATATCCTGCAGCAAACTGTACAAGGTATGAAAACATGCACACTTAGGTATGCAAGGCACCCCAGCAAACGGAGCCAGTTTAAATTCATAAAAGCTATGTGCCTTATCCATGCTGAACACCTTGGCAGCTAAAGAACTGAGTTGGGTAAACTCTAGAGTCCTGCAGGAGCGGGGTGGGTGTAGTCATCTCTCTAGAGCTTGGCAGATGGGTGAACTTTTTGGTTTGCCCTCCAGCATGTGAATGACTTGGGCTACCAATAGGTTGAAACTCTGGAAGGTTTGTGGGTTGGTTATATCTGTTTCTGATACTTACCTCCATATAAAGGCATATAAAGAAGGAGAGGAGGCAGAATTAGAGAGAAAGCACCCAGGTATCATAAGCAAAACATGTGAAACATTTCCACAATGAATGCAACTGCTTGCTGCATGACTAAGCCATGACCCAATTGGAATCCCAAAATGACTGTATTTACTGCAGAACAGTAGACTGTCTGCTGTTTGGTGTCAAATAGGCCACCTGAGGAGGTGTTTTGTAAATACAGACTGCCACTTGTGCAATACTTCGGCAAACAAATGAGACCTTGGGGTGAGAACAAGCTGCTTTACTCTGTAACTACACCTGACTGCCTGATGGCTAAGAGCTTAGCTGTGTCACCAGAGAGCACATCGGTCTGTGTTGCTGCAAAGAAGTCTCTCTGCTGACCAGTAAGACTTTCAGATTTTCTCAGAGACCATAGCCTGTGTTGTGTCAGACAATGGGTCTTTGGACCGTGAAGAGTGAGCAGATGCATGGCACTCCCTTTCTCTCTGCTCCCTTTCTGCTCTGGGGTTTTTCCCATTGCTTATGACAGGCTGGCTGAGCTTGGGAGCACTCTGCAGTGTGAGATCATGTCCCGGAGCAGCAGAGCATGTTTGCTGGGATTGTTTGGGATACTGTGACTTGAGAAGGGCCATCCAAAGCTAAACAAAGTTTCTTTCTCCCTTCTTCACTTCTACCCAAGCGGAAAATAAAGCGTTGGTCTTATTTGTAATGGTGTGTCAAAGCAAGAATGCTCTCTCCATGATACTTGTCTTAGGGAGTGTTTGTCTGCTCCCCACAGAGCACAAGTAGAGGTCAGTATTATAGTCTCATTTTACAGCTGGGTGGACTAGTCAACCCTAGGTTAATTGACCTGGCCAGGACAGTGGTCTAGCCTTAAAGCTAGGAATAGACACCATTGACTACCCTCATCCTGTCTCTTTTTGGGTATCACGTGCATAAAGCATTTATCGTAGGAAAGTTAGCATGATCTAATACCTAAGAATAGGCAAAAAAGTTGAATCCTGCTTCTTTGTGTAGTTGATTATCTGTGTTGGTAGGCTGAGCTTCCTTCTCTTCCAGCTACCCGATTTAAAAAAACTGTGTTTGCCTATTGTTGATCTTGTTGGTCTGTAGAACATTCTAAAAGCAATTCTGGACTTGTCCATCTGTGCTCATGGATCCAGCTGTGTCAGACCTTTTGGAGCTATCCATGTTGCAGACCTGCCAAGTTTTACACATTGTCTGAGTTTGCTGGTGCATTATTTTATTCCGAATGTCAACAAGTGTAAAACAGTTTACATCAGCAGAAGCACACAGACTGTACCCATCTGACTCTGCTGGTGAAAATCCTGTAAAACTCTAGTGAAATTCCAGAGCTGATGTAGGATTTGTCAGCTGCTAACAGAAAAATTCTGGGCTTGACAATTTAATGGAAATTCACAGCTCTTCAGCTTGAAAAGCTGTGGATGCTACGAGAATCCAACTGCAGTCAGGGGGGGCCACCTCATAAGAAAAGAAAAAGCTTCATTCCGTTTTCCATGTGCAGGCATCTAGAAGGCTTGCCTCACATTTGCTACTTCTCTAGAGGAGTCTACTGTGTGCTGGAATTGTAAACAAACCTGGGGTCACTCAGTTTTTCCTTGTCCCCTGAAAGCCTTCAGCTGGATGACTTCTTTTATCTATGAGGTTCGAAAGGGACCTAAAACTTTTTCTACTTGCAAGAGAAGCCCTCCTGTTTCATCTGTTACCTTGTGTGATCCAGGGCCCAAGGATAAGGATGCAAACCATATTTTTCAGTAGGGTCAAGCCAGAGAAATGGACAAGTGCCTACTCTCCTGTGCCACATTAGCGGGGTAGGAGGAAGGAGCTGAACTCTCTGCTTAGGCTTTCTCTCTGGAGTATTTCCAGCAATGCCTGCTCTGAAACATTGTTTACTGGGAAAGGATGAAAAACTCATCTGATGCTGCCAGAATTAAAAATTGTAACCCTGTCATGCTACTTTTGAGTGCTATTTTCTCAAATGCTATATTCTTCCAATATCTGAGGTATTGATTTAAATCATCATTAGCACTAACACTTGATATTCTTTTGTCTTGTGGCATATAATCCAAATTTATTCTGGCTAGCATGTAAAACAGAGATGGGTCTAAATTAATAGTTCCTGCTATAGTGTCAAAATGCTGTGCAAGCATCCCTTGACTTAGTGGTGATCAAGTTTGTGTCTTGTCCTGTTATGCTCTTAGATTCAAAAACTCATGCTCAGACCAGACTGAGTAGACCAGTGGCCTTGTGTCCTTATTTTATTTTTCATACTTCGTAAAATTTGGTGTGTCCTCAGATATGTCAGAGACATGTCACTGACTTCTACTGTGAGAGAACAATAACCTCCAAGTAATCTGTGCATCTGCTTTCCTACAAGTCTGCTTTCAAGAGCCTTCTGGCGTAGTTTCCCTATCAAGGGTCTTGCAGTGGTTGATGCAAATAGAAACACAGCCCCCCCCCCCCCCCGTGCTATGGTTATTTCTAAATCCCCTGTGACCATCTGATGAAGATGGCCTCCTCATCCCATTTTCTAAATTTCATGTTTCGAAAAAGCATAACTTAGATCTTACTTAGTACTTTTTTATTTGATGATCTCTAGGTGCATCATTAGAAATAATTAGAGCCTTCAGCACTTTCCCTCACAGTTAGCTGATTTCTTCCCGTGTTCAGAAAATGTCTGGCACAACTCAGTGTTAATTCTGAAATTGCTTGAGACAGGAGCGATTTGGTCACATGGATGAAATTTATACAACGATATCAATTCATATTAAAGAGAATGCTGACATCCCAGTTATTAATATGAATTGCTCTGTGTTACTTGGGCATCCAACTGACAGAAAAGGAAGGAAAACCAGGAATAACCTGCAGTTTGCTGCTGAGGCCTGTGTTTGCTTGAGCTGCATCCTCAACATCACTGAGAAGTATCACTGCTTTCAGGGCTGGTTAAGTTTTTCAGGACAAATCTTTTCTCCAGATGGATGTTTCCAGACTCTCACTGATCTGTTGTGATTTTTTTTTCCCTTCTACTCTTTTTAACTGCAGGTATATGGAATTTTATTAAGTGCAATAGCTACGTGATTGTCTTTCTTTTAGATTTATCTGTGGCCTAGCCTTTCCTAATCCAAATTTCATGAATTTATGTCTGAATTATTTTCTTTTAGAGCCATATCCCATTGTTACCATGGCACTTCAGGAACAGAACTTGATACACTTAGTTCAGTGAGCTGTGTCTTTGAAAAGGTCTTTGAAAGATCCTTAAAGACAGTATGGTGATACCAACACAGTGCTCTTGTAACTGTTATAAGTAAAAAACAGTAACTGTGGATGAAAGGTTCTGAGCATATTGCAAAGAATGATGATGGTAAGACGCCAACAAGTTTCTACTTTTTCAGTAATTGCTATTTCCAATTGAAGTTAATATTATTTCCTGTTGGACTAAATTAGAGGCCTTCACTTGTAGAACTTGCCTGTTTCCTGAGGAAGGAGTGAGCTGGTGCTGTAACAAAGGCCACACTAAATAAAGACACAGTTCTGAGCTTTTGCTGTGCAGCAGCCAGGACTGGCAGGTTGTTGGGGTTTTTGCTGTTATTGTTCCTGACATCTTGGTAACAGAGAGCTTAAGAGCTATGATCTTCTGAAGAGTAAATGTTCCCGGGTATAATTTATGATAATAGCAACAATCATTCTTTCTCTTTGACCTTGTGGAGATTAGAAACTAAGCTTTCCCTGGGGTAATCATAGATTGGTATGTCTGCTTCGTTTCCTTTTCAAAGGAGACCCTGGCAGTTTGCACTTCTTGTCCTATACCTACAAGTGCATGTACTGCCATGACCTGATGGCCACTTACGAAGCTAAACTCTACTGTTTTCATCACCTGTTTTTACAGTAAATGCTGAACGGATGTTTTAAAAAGCATATCTGCTCTGCAAGACAAATCCTATTCAAATGAGTTACATGTCTGAGCTGATTCAGCTCTGGTTCATGGATTCTTCTAAGGCTAAACAACCTTGTGTTGATACAATGCATGCTAGTCTAACATGTTCGCTCAGAGCAGAGAGAGGCTGAGCTCTGTGTTGCTCTTCCTGCTTACCAGTCTAAATCTGGAGTGGAGCTGCTGAAAGGGGTGGTTTCAGTCTGGAGTCAAACTACTGGGAACTCTAGTTCCACTGGAAAGTTTGTACCTAAAGCTTTCTTCCATGGATTATAAAGTGTATCATAATAGCTAGAGAAGAGAGAGGGAGAGAGAAGCTCTAAGTTTTTATTCCTAAGCTTGCTGGAAAACTCTCCTCCTGAGAGTTTTGGAACTCACTCAGCCGTTCCTCACCTCTTTGACTTCCTTCAGAAATGCAAAAGATCCTTCCAGGGAAACATGGGATACTTGTGAGACCTTTAGTAGTGCTAGGATTTTTCAGTAGGAAAGGATGAGTTGTGCATGAGGAAGAACTATGAGGAGATGGTTAAGCGAGTTGAGAGGAGTATAGGCATATTAGCATGACATTATGACAGGACTAATATAACCTGCTCAGAATTTATCTTCTTGTAATTCTATTGCTTCCAGCATCCAGACTGGGCGAATAAGAGTTACCTCTGCACAGCACTGCACTGTGCCAGGTAGTCAGTGCTCAGTTCCCTGTTGGGGCTGCCAAATTCTTCTGGAAGGATCCCTCTGAAGAGTGGATTCGTTAGAATATCACAGAAACACATGTTCCTTAAATGACTTTCCGTCTGGGCATCCCATTCTTCCTTACACAAGAAGTTACAATAGTTTAACTCACTTTGGAACCTCTTATGGTCTGCTAAACCCTCTGTATGGGGATGCTTAACGTGCTTAAGGGAAGTGACCAAACTAACTTAATCTGACTGTACACGTAGAAAGGGCATTGGCCCCAGGGTAGTGATGTGTTATGGTTTTGGCTATGTACACCTTTATAAACATAGTCAGGTCTCAGAGGTACCTGATCTGAAGAAAGCCAAATAAAAACTAGTTTATTTCTCAAATAATTTTGTTTCTTCAGTTTCCTTTGGGATAAAATCTCTGGGAAGATAGATAGCTATTTCCCATGTTTAATTTACATTTCATTGATTACTTTTCCTTTCTGTTTGGAATGCAAATCACTAGGTGTTGATGGAAGGGTTTATTCAAGCAGCAGGTACTGAAGTATAGAGCAGATGAACACTTTGGATGATAATCTTTTTCTCAGTAAAAAACAGCGTGCATTGCATCTGGTGTTAAAGTGATTATGTGTTTAAGTTCATCAGTTTTAACATATCATTCATTGATGCTTCTATGGTTTTAGATCTGCTTTCTGACAGCAGGATTTAATGAGGCTGAAAAGGAAAAGTATCCTTGTAATTTGGTATTAGAGACAAAGGTGATCATCTTGTCATGCTAGTCATTAGCTGAGTGGGTAGCTGGAGCTTGAAATTCCTCTGTGTTTCTGTAGTAACCAGAGTGCTGCACCCTCTGTGATGGTCAGAATGAAGCAGGTAGGACCTGTTGCAAGAACAAGTTTTAGCTGTGTATAAGAAAACTCCATTCTCTTACCCTTCTTTAGAATGTTTATCTAATCTATTAATGTAAGACTATTTAAGTGTGCATTATGGAGAGAGGGATGGGGTACCTGATAACCTTTTTAATCTACCTCCTAGCCTGGACTGCAGATGGCGTGGGTATAAATAAACATCGCTAGTGTTTTATTCAGTCATTTGCAAACTCAGCATAAAACCTGCAACTCTGTAGTTCAGAGTACACGAGAGAGAAAATTTCGGTAGCATGACAAGTTGCTTTGTAGGAAAGTATTGCTTATGCTGCTGGCCTCCTATTTGTGCTCGTAGTCTTGGCAACTGTGTGCATGGTGGAGTCAAGATTTGAAGGTAAGTGCCTTTACATCTCTCATTTACACGATTGTCATCTATGAAGATTCCTTCTGGTTGGACGGCC
>NW_010227688.1:0-58836 GCF_000690775.1 Eurypyga helias | reverse complement strand
ATTTTAGTTGTATACTTTAGCTAACACGCAAATAAGGTACCACATCAAAACTTGACGTTTGCAAACTTTAATCTGGATCCTCATAAAGTTCCCCTTTGTCAATATGGGCAGCCAAAAGAACTGAAATTCCTTTAAAGCTAATGCTCTATTCTGTGGTAGGGTTTTGGTTTTGACTAACAGAGTGAGAAGAGGATAGAGTTGAAACTGTGCCTGTAATTTTAAAAAATAAATTCCGTGTAAGTAATCAAAAGATGGTCTTTAATTTTTGTTTGTTATTTTCTTGTCTAAGCATATATTGTGATCAGTAGGAAACTGAATGTTGTTTTAAAGCTTTCAGTAAAAAGACTGGTAGAAAAGTAGCTTGTATCCTTTTTTCATACTTTAAAATAAATATTGATAGAAACTATCATAATGTGGTTTGTGTTACAGGTGGTGTAATACCAAGGGCTGTACTGCTGCCACATCACAGTTTTGTGGGGTTTCAGAGAGTAGTTCTGGTAAGGACACTCAATGATTTATCTATTTATTTGTCATGAAAGTGGACTGATAGTTTGGTACAATCCTGTATCAGTAATTGCAATTACGTACGTTTACAGTATTTGTTAGGTATCGGTTTCTGCAGCACGCTGAACCTTTACCTTAAGTGTTCTTTTATTCAGTGGTCTTCAACAGCTCCTCTTGGAGCCGTTATTGTCTCGTGTAAATCCATGTACGTTGTGTTGAGAGTTGTTATAACACATCAATTCACAGCATGGAAATATTAATAAATAGACCTTTGACAAAACACCTTGTAAAAACTGTATAGTCTGCTTGAAGCGTGGAGTCACTGTTGCCTTCGTGTCTATCAGTTTTTTAAAGATGGGGGGCAGTTACTATGTTTTGAATATAGTGTGGGTTTTTCTCAAGTACTGAAGTCTTGGCTTCCTAAAGGAAAATAGGCATATGTGGTGCAGAGAAAAAAAAATACACAGACCGTTTGCTGTTAGTAGTCTCCTCTTCTTAAACTTAACGTGCAGTCACCATTTTGCAATTGTTTTCCTTAAATGTATGCAACTACAATCCTTCTATAATTTCTTTTGATTTTGCATACTTTCCTTAAATGTATTGTCTTACCTCTTCTCCATGGCTGGAGTTACAGGGCAGATGAGATTACCTTACTTTTTCTAATAATGGGAAAATTCATTTTGAACCAGCCTGCCAACAGCCATGCTTAAGTACTGGGCAAGAGCACAACCGAGTGTTTGTTCTTTCAGCAGTAGATAACTGATACCGCATTTGTAGCTGTAGAGTTTTTAATATATGCTGTAATTTAACATATGCCTTGGTGTAGCAGATGTCTTGTCTTTTTCTTCCTTTAAAAAAAAAAAATTACAATCCCTTGAAGTTTGTAGCCAAAAAAAAAAAAAAATGACAATCCCTTGAAGTTTGTAGCTAGCTCTATCTTAGGTCTATAGAGGGCACTCAAAGATAGAGAGAGCTTTTTTAACAAGCCCTACCTTGCAAGCAGACCCCACAAAAGCAGAGAAGGGAATTGCTGACTGTTCTTTATGGCCTTGCTCTTGCAGGGAGCTATTGTACTGGCTCTTCTCCAACAAATCACTTAAGCAGTTGAAGTCAGTGGGACTAGAATATGTTTAAATATTCTTCTAGGTTGATCTGTAGCTATGTATACTTTCGCAAGCTCTTCTTACTGTTTTCTAAAAGCAAGGTGGAGTACACAAGAACTTCTTAATGGGATTCTCTAGTCAACTTAAGAAACTAATAGTAGGTCTTTCTGTGTTAGAATTATTGGGGGGGAGGTGCGGGGCTTGCTTGAGAAGGCTCTGGAGGCTGATAAATTAGGGAAGCAAAAGGATACTATTTGAAGATGCAGGTGAATTGGTGTAAAGAATGAAGCCATTTTCCCTGCTGTCATGACATTAAATTGGTCTATCTAAATTATTTGGGCATGGTACTATTCACACTGTATGGTTTCTAGGTACCTAATACCTTGCGCATGCACAAATAATGCATGTAGACTTAGAGTTTCTAAACCTTGGAGTGGAAGAAAATAGGCTTTCAGATTTATATGAGACAAATGGCATTGTGAGGTTTTGAGTAGCATTACTCAAGAATGTTAAACGGCAATTCTGCAAAGTAAAGACATCACAGCTTTATAAATATTGTAAGAAAAGAAAGATGATGGGAGCTCTTTGGAGTCTGAGAAATACTCAGAATTTTTCAAAATGTTGTGAGCAATTTGTGCAGTACTTATTAAAGTATAATGTCATTTGGAGAAGTCATGGACTTCTTCCTTTCTATCATCTCTTTATTTTCAAATAATGCTCCTATTCGTGGAAATGGGTGAGGGGAATTTTTTGTGCGTGGAACCTGTTATTCTAGTGTTTAAGGTAAGGTGAAGATAACCTGACATGACAGGCTTCCTTTTTTTGAAAAGCTGTCCAATCTAATTTGTTTAAATCTGAACTAGCAGCAGTCGTTGCTGTGATCGCTTAATTCTGCAAAAGAGAGAGTAGAGGTCATCTGTGGGACAATGGGAAGACCATTTCAGTGCAGCTGCCTATGTAATCGTAGCCTGCAGTTATAAGACGTGCTGCATTGCCATCTCTGCTGAGGTTTTAACTTGACTAAGCAGAACAGTTTTCTCTGCACAAAGCTATGATCGTGTTTCCAGCTGTACCCGTGGACGAGACTGTCTAATTCAAAATAGCACCTTCTAATGGAGGCGGGGGTGATCCTTATCCGACTGATGATGTATCTGCAGATTTTGAATCGTTTGCTGCAAACTGGATTAATTCAAAAATTAGTGAGAACAGATGTCTGATGTTGGCCTAAGTGGTTAGAAAGAAGAGGAAATGTCCTGGGTTTGAACTTTTCATCTTAATTGGATCCTTTGTGACTTTCAGCCCATTTGATAAGTTTCTTCAGTAGACTCTACTGCTCCTACTGAACAAAGCCAGCGTTTTTAAATGTTAAGGTTTTTATGTGTGTATATAGGTGCTCAGGCAAGCATTTACATACAGCTTTGAAGGATGCTTCCCTCACAAAACACAACTATATACAGCAGGCTGCTTTGGTATAGCTTTTAATACCCTATGTGCTATACAGAAAAGCAAAAATAATGTTCTTTTAAACCATCTTTTAATATTTCTGGAAACTCGTATATCCCTCTACAGGTGTCTTTGGGTTCTTTTTACTGGTCAGACCCTCTGTACAGTGCCAAATTAGCAATAGGAACATTTGGTACACTTTCTTAGTCTTCTGAGATCTACAGTGCAATTGCTTCTACAGATACAAGTGACTTTACAGTGTGTAGGAGCCGTCTGGAGCTGTGTTATGGAAGGCATGTTCATCAGATCTCTGGGAATTTTTCCATCACAGTAGTATAAATATGCCTCTAGACTTAAACACTGATGAAGTATCAGAACTTGGCATTCATTCAAAGTTGTCCTTAGTCTAGGATAATTTGAGTTAGGTAAAATATTCCACTTTCAACAGACAAGGAAAGAGGCTTGTTTTTATTTTTCAGGGCGTTTTGTAAAAGGCAAGACTGCTCTGGATGATTCAGCTATTGGAACAGTTCCCAGTAAAAAGAAAAAAAGGATATATTGCAGAGTATGGAAAATCTGGTCAAGAATGATGACTGTATTGCATGTCTTTTCTATGTACTATAGGCATCTCGCATCAGCATATATGGTATTCTTTATATTCTGCCAAAAGACCCTGAATACAGCTTCATTTAGAGAAAAAAATAAGCAGATGCTGAAGGCAGGAAGAAGGTCCAACTTAATGTCTAGAAACCTTTGGAGGCATGAGTGAGTTTTTCATGAAACATATACTTGAAGGGAAAAATCAGTACTACTTCTTATGGAAATTTGGGTGTAGCTAATATAGATGGAGGTATTCTCTGCCCAAATACATAGCACTAAGGCCTAGGCTATAGTTTTTGCTCATGACAACTTACATGGTCGAGCTTTGAGGTGTGGTAGGGAGTAGGATGTGGCGATTGAATGTCTGCACTGAAGGTGGTTATTGTCACAGAAACTGAAAATGACACATATATTGCGGAGGCATACTTGCAAGCTTGGAAAACAACCTGGCCCTGGTTGCAGAGTTATTGGGGGGGGAGGGGGGTGTGTTGCCAGAGCTACCTGTGTGCTGGCGAGGGTCTCGTGTCTGCAGCTCTACTTGTGTAGCCGAGCGTCCAGTGGGAGCTGGAGCGTGGGCCGTTGCTGTGGAAGTCACTGTGCTATGGACTAATGGAAGTCCCTGCATTCCCTCTCCTTTGGTTATTCCCTCGCTGCCTCCTGGGCCAAGCGTGGCGCAGGCAGTGACGGCCACGAGAGACCAGTGGTGACAGAATGCTGGCCCAGGAATGCGCAACCTTTCATTCCACTACAAGTAAAGCACTACTCTGCCCTCTCGACCTACGCCAACAGCCTTTATGTCCTGCCTCCGGACTGCCGTCTCCAGAGCAGTCTCAGGCACACGTGCCTGCTAGCCTGGTGCAGCATCAGGGCTGCCGGTGCTTTATTTCTCTATTACTTCTTAAGAGATGGCATCTGTACTGCGGGTTGGTGTGCAGTGCGGTGGAAGAAGAAATGGGAATTTTACATCGGTCTCACATTTTTTGTGATTTTAGTTTGTAAGTGGAAAATAGGACAGTGATGTTGATCATGCTGTGTCACAGCCTAAGACAAATGATTTATTGCATGCTGGCTGCAGTCACTCGTGTTCATGAGTGGCTATGCCCAGTCTCCATAGGGGTCTAAGGAGATAAACTTATGGATAAACACTTACTGTAATACTTGATTTCAGTTTGACAGATAAGAAGAGCTTTGATTCTTTGAATACCAAAAATTATGTTTGTCAGACAGTGTTTGTTCTAAATTTCATGGGCTTTGAGAGACATGTCAACTTGGGCTTAGGACGTACCCAGAAAAGGCAAGTACTTCACATCCTGTTCTTTGTTAGAAGTCAGTTCCAATAGAGCTTCTAAGTGATTCAGGTACTTCTGGAAAATTTAACTACCTAATCTCAAAGTCCATCTGAAGTTGAATCTTGAGGTGCTAAAGAAGTACGGTTGATTTCTGATCCACTTCAACAGTCCTTTTTCTAAAACAAATTTGTAAACGTTAAATTAATTTTAATTAGTACATCTCTCTTTGCTGAGGAATGCTCTGATTTAATCGTTTCTTCCTGCTAATTAGTCTTTAATTAAAAAAAAGCCTAGGTGAAGATGGCTTCACACTGCCCTTTTGCACTTGATCTTGTTTGCCTTGGTAACTGATTTCTGTCATTTAAGCTCAGACACTGCAACTTGATTGTTCTTGAACAAAAATGGGCTGCAGTTGTAAGACAGCTTTTAAAGACTCAGAGCTGCCGTTTGCACTTTTCAATAGCATTGTTACATTTGGTTTTATTTGGGAATGAAAGAAAGTGGTGTTGTAGGTGGTATTGGTGGAGTGGTTATGAGGAAAGGATGTCTTGTTTTGCAGATTAGTGATCTAGTAAGGCAGGGGTAGTGGAGGAGTGTGGGGGTAGACATCTCTAACGTACATTAATGCATTATTCATGTTTTTTTTTATGTTCATATGACCGATTGCAGAAACATGTTACCTATTCTTTTTGGTTTTGTGAAACGTGGGTATTTTCTTTATTTTTTAAGGCCCTGAACTCATAATGGTTATTTACGTGCAGATTCCCACAAGCTCATCTCAGGCTGCTTTAATAATCAGGGCTGGATGTGAAAATGCTTGGGTAAAGGAAAGAGCTGAGTTTTTAATCTGACGGTAAACTTCGTTAAGCCTTCTTTAAAACTCTCCATTCATGCATAATGCTGCAGTCAGTCAGGACTTACACTTCTTTAAATCTTTTAGGTGAACATCTTGGGGCTAGAAAGAACTTGTCAGTTTACATTTAATTTATTCCAGGCTTTAGGATATGTTTCATGGCTGTGGAGAACTTTGAACACTAAATATGATGAATGTTAGCACATATTTTCAATACCAAATTCTGCTGTCCAACTGCAGTTAGATTCTCAACATGTTTAATAACTGGGCCAAGAGAAAACAACATGTCTAAAGCACAGCGTATTTCTACTATTAACATTCATGACTACCACTACCTGTGTGCTATCAGTCCACAATTAATGAGGAACATTGGCCTTGTCCCAAGTAATCAGAAGTAGGCAGTTTTTTTAATTTAAAGAAAGAAACAACAAACCCCTGTGTTCTTGGTGTAATGAATTCATTTTTTTCCCTATCAGAAGGGCACTGTTCGCTTTTTCTTCACCCCAGTCTAAAAAAATAAATAAATTATTTGCCCCCCTTCTTCAGTAAGTAGCAGATTCTGATGTAGTTGCTCTTGATTAATGGCCACGAAAGCTAGAGATGATATCTTTCCTTGTTAACAGTTTATATTTTCCTGTCTTGAAATTGTAATGAATTGTAACTGAAGGATCTTCTCTGTGTCCTCTGAGGTTGTTAGGCTTTTTTTTTTTCTTTCTTTTTTTTTTTCCACCCCATTATGGTATTTTCTCAGAGGGGTTTTACGTTTCATCCTTCATTTTTCAGAAACAGTAGACTTAGAGCTGTTAGTATTCAACAAAACATCTGCCTCAGGAAAAAATTGGCAGCTTTCACGAACTCACAAAGGAATATCAGAAAAATTATTTGTTATCCACAAACTAGATGCTGCCAGAGTACATAATTCCAAAACATTTCTCATGGGAAATGCTGGGTTTAACACTGGGGAAATAAGCTGGCTTTATTTGCGTTTAGAAGAGATCAAACCCTCTTCACCTGCTCTGTGAACAGAGCACCTCATTACTGTCTCTTTTTCTTTTTCCTCCCTAATCACATCACATGTTTATACCCCCAACACTGTGGAAGTTATTCACGGCTATGCCTGATAATCTGAGATATTTTCTCAAATAACGGAGGAGTTGGGGAAGATGCTCACACTGAGAGTGCACCCCTTCTCCTGGGTCTTCCACTGCAGGAAGTGCTTCTCTCGCTCAGTTTACGTGGTTAGTGTTATTTATAGGGTAGTTCTGTCAACGTCTATGCTGAAAGTGAAACCTGCCCTTGATACTAGCTTTGCAGGTGCTAAAAAAGCTGAGGTGAGAGCCTGCAGGCTCATGTACCACCGGCAGGGCAAATGAGCGAGTGGATCCTGTGTTGGAAAAGGCCGTGTTCGCGTAGTTGTCTGTGTCCGGACCGATGTAAGTGCGCTTGGAGTTAGTTTGTCTTTGGTCGTTCACTGGCAATGACGAACCAGGCTCCAAAGACCTGGAGGACTTTAGGATAATTACCTAAGTAATGACAGCAAACCTAATAAAACATAAACCCATAGCATTTCACCAAAAAGACCCAATCCAAAACCATGCGGCAGTGGTGGCCTCTACCAAAATTCATTGCTGTACAGCCGCACGCTCTTGGGTCTCCCAGGCCAGGGCTGCTTGGTCCTGGCATGCTCAGCCTCACAGTACCAGGGCAAGGCACAAAGGAAGATTTGGGGTCTTTCTGCTTTACTCTTGGTTACAGAAAAAGCACAGATGTGCAGTAGGGAAATGACCTCAGCAAGGAGATGCCCAACCCAGTGTAGGTGTCGGTATGGTGCAGCGGGGTCCAGGAGATGCTGGTCGGCTCTGGCAGGCATCCTGTTGTCCCGGCCTCTGCTCTCGTCGAAACGCTGCTCTCTGCTGTGCTTTGTTACCCTGCGTAGGTGTAACTCCCAATCACCTCAATTTGTTGTTGTTATGGCAGCGTTAAAAAAACTTCCTCATCAAGAACGAGGGAACCCACTGCGGTAAATATGCTGAAGCGAGTCAGACAAAGGCCTTTCTCCTGCAGGCACTTCAGGACGTGACTCGGGGCACAAGGCTAACCAGACAAGGACAAATAAAATGAACAGGTCTTGGGTGGAATAGAAATCACTGTCATTCAAGATGAATTGAATTTTCTTTTTCAACCACCAGAGTTTATTTGTGCAAAATGCTAGCAACTCGTGTTGTAATAGAAGAATAGTGAAAGAGGAACGTAGGAAAAGAAATGACTGAAGGAAGCACAGATAAACTCAGCGCTCTTGAAAGCGGCTGGAGAGGTGAATTCAGGAGTGCAGAGTACGTGTAGGCAGCGCGTGGTGAAGAGGTGAAAACCAGGGCAAATGCGTGACCGCAGGCTCAAGATCGTGTGTCAGATCAAGAGATGAAAGCCAGAAGATGGATCACCAGCTTGGGAAAGATAGCAAGCACAGCGGATTGAAACTGTGACGGGGTGATGGACGTATGAAAACATCCCCAGTCAAGGTAGGGATGCTATTGCAGGAGTGCTGAGATACCTTTCCACAGACGCTTGTAAGAACTACATATGCTGTTTTATTAGCATTAGGTAGCAATATAAATATTTTTATCGTAACAAATAGAATGCGTGCCAGGCTACGCGGTCACTTATCACCGTTCCACAATAACATTTCCAGAAGACCAAAAAAAAAAACCCCAAAACCGCAGAGTTGAAAACCAACTAATTAGGAAAGCCTGCCCGAAATTCAGTAGTTTTTCACTGATAATTAAGTAACATCAGTCCAAGCTGAGAGTGTGAATGGGTTTTTTTGTAAGCCATCAGTATGCAGGGCAGCAGCATAGTGAAAAACTGTGTCACTGTTAGTTCACCAATATCCATCAGCTCAAGCGATTGATGTAGATGTAATCACTGTCTCTAATAGGAATGAAGTCAGGGTAATGGAACGTTGTCACAGGATCAATGTCTCCTGTTTTGAAAATAAACCCCCTAAGCTTTGCCTTTGCATTTACCTACCAGCAGGCGACCACATCATTCAGTTCAATTGACGCGGTCCCTTAGAGCCCCGAATGATCTATTGTGGGAACATCAGGAACAATGTATTGGAAAAAATGGAATGTTCTTGATCAGACTTACAGGCCACGCTATTCGGTGTGTTTTCCAGCAGTGAAAACGAGAATAAATCAGCCAAGAGCGCAGTGTGGAGATCTTTAAATCAGTTTAACTGTTTAATTTCTACACGTTCTTGGTCAAAGAGCTTGAGCTGTAGTACTTGTGTATATTTTCAGTGGTGCGTAGTCACAAATAGAAGACATTTTTTGGACATTTCCCCTCCTTACCTTGGTCTCAGCAAAAGCCTTTGACAGGGTGCGTTTCAACCGACTCGAGCTCTTGTCAGTCTGTCATTAATGCAGCGGAGGACATGAGCAGTCGTATAGTTACCAGCTTAAAACAGGGTGCATGCCGAAGAGGTGCATTGCGTGGGATTTTAACGATGTAGCAGGTAATGCTTCTTCCAGTTTTTGTCTTTCTTGCGCTTGATTCCAGCAACCTACTGCTATTCTGTGTCTAGATCCAGAGACTATAGTAGGCCATTATTTTAGCACTTAGGAAAGCCGTTTAACAATTTTACAAAGCCTTCTTGAGACAGGGTTTGTAAGTTTGATTGCAAAAGTCTTAATTTATTGAAATTAGGTATTCCTGAAGGATTGTAACTCTGTCTGAAGGGGCATCCTTCTAATGGCCTAAGAAGGGAAGCTCTTCATCTTACGTCTGTTCTTGTGTTAGCCCTCCAGTAAGAAAATTTTCCAGTTTGGGGGATAGATGTTTCTCCCTGCAGTAATGAGAAGCATTTCTCTGGTGGTCTCCTCTCCATTACAGTTAGAGGTATTTAGCGTACAGCGCCTGGAAGGTGGGCTTTGCAGGTCATCATGTGAAGTTACCCACACCTATACTACTGCTTCCCCAGATCCATGTGCTAATTCCGGTCATCAGTCAGAAGCTATCTGTGTCTAATCAGTGTTAGGAATGCTGCATTTCCCATTTTGTTCATCTGCCTAGCTCGTGTGCAGGTAGGACAGTCTAACCCTGAAGATCATCTTACCAAACCGTGGGTTCTTCCTTTCTGAAAAATGCCTTTGTTCTGGATTAGGTGTTTGATCAAGAGGAATTTCATAGCATTTGGTTATATTTCCTGGTGTGCTCTGAAGATCATTTAAGTATTGAAAAAGGCTGGTAATTTAACTTTTTAACTACTGCTTGCGGACGGTTTTCATTTAATCTTAGTTCGCTTTCATCAGTGGACTTGAGCTCTGTGATTAAAAGCTCTTGGCTGCCTTCAGGGGAGCGAGACAGAATGTTTGGGCTTGGGATCTTGTGGGGAGTCAGGATGACTTTCATGAAGTGGTCAAAATTGAGACAGGACTTTCTGCTGGTGGTTTTACTGGCATATGGGTGCATGTTCTGAGCAGCTGGGTTTGGCTTTGAAGTTTTGAGGGAATAAGGTATTTGTTCCTGAAGAAAGATGTGTCAGAACTACCTCCATTTCAACAGGGTTATAATTATCACGCAGAAAAGTTGTGCCTGGAAAGAGATGTCTATTTTCATTGTTCCCCAAATGGTTAAAAAGTCTCTAAAATACTAATATGCAACACCTTTTTGCTATTCTGATACAGGAAATAAGGAGAAAAATCTGCCTCAAACACATCATCGCTTCTTGGGTTGCACGCTAACAAGAAAAAACAGAGGCGTAAGGGCCTAAGGAGCGTTGAAGAAAGTGTCAGTACCAGAAATATCCCTGTTTCTTTAGTCAGTCTAGGGATTTACAAAATATGACTGCCAAGAATCACTGCAAGATGCCCTATAGCTGTCCAGGAAGATGTATTTTTAACTCCAGAAAGCATTGAAGTTAGCAGCTTTGTAGCCGTAGCCCTGGAAATACGATCCTGAATATACTGTCACTTGTCTCTCTGCTGTAACATCCGGAATCCCAGTCTCCTGGGTCATGCAGCATATGACTTTGGGGAGGAGATTCATAGTTCAGTAATTAAATACTGCTTTGCTCTAGGCAAAACCAACAAATGGGCTTCATCTGCAGCTTATTTTGTAATAGTACTCAGGACTCTGCTTGGCGTTTCTGGGGACTGAGTACTCAGATAAGCAGACAGTAACTGTTATTTTTAGCTAAGGTTTTGGGTGGTGGTGTGGGTGGTGGTGTTGGTTTTTTTTTTTTTCCCTCTTCCCTTTCAGTGTTGTAATTCTTTTTCTTCAGAAAATTTCAAACTGGCTTTGTCATCTTGTATGCTTCATACTCTCAAATTGGCACAGAAAGACACAGACTGTTGCCATAAATTAGGTCAGTAACGCTGAAGTATGGAATACAAATATTTATCGCCTGAGCTAAGGAAAACAATTCAGATGAGAAAAGGAAAAAAAATGTATTTTTTTTATTCAGAAATGAAGCTGTATTGAGACTAAAAGCAAAGCAGTAGAGTGAAAAGATGAACATGAGAAACATCTCTTGTTTTAAATTGCTAGACGGAAAACTAGCAAAGCTTGATCATATGGGAAATCAGTAAGAAGGTTCATTAGGTAGAATTGCAGATAATTTTTTATGCAGGTTCACATTTGACATAGATTATTGAGTCATAAAATTTCAAAAAAGGGCATGTTTAATAGCAATTTAGAGACAGGTAAAAATGCAGAAAATGAGATAACTTTCCTATTGAAATATATTACAACAAAGCTTATGCATTTCATTTAAAAAATGTTTTCCTTTAAATTCAGAAGGTTAGAAAGAATTCCTAATTGCAGATTGTCAGATAGCAGGAGAACTTCAATAAGGGCTCATTTGTTTTGTGCCCAATACAATACTGAACCCCATCTCTCAAGTGAAGATGTGAAAGAGCAATTAGAGTGTTTACAGCAATGAGTTGATAATGGTTAAAGAAAAGTCAACCTTTTTTTTGCCTTATTTTTAAAGTATGAATATATCGGGTTTGCATGGCAAGGTTTTAGTAGCGGGTGGCTTCTGTCAGAAGGTGCTGGTGGCTTCCCCCATGTCCAGTAGAGGCAATGCCAGACGGCAATGAGATGGACCACTGTTGGCCAAGGCTGAGCCCATCAGCGACGGTGGTAGTGCCTCTGGGATAACGTGCTTGAGAAGGGGGAAGAACACTGCAGGAGAAACTGCAGACAAGGAGAGGAGTGGGAATACCTGAGTGGAGAACACTGTCAGAAGGTGCTGGTGGCTTCCCCCATGTCCAGTAGAGGCAATGCCAGACGGCAATGAGATGGACCACTGTTGGCCAAGGCTGAGCCCATCAGCGACGGTGGTAGTGCCTCTGGGATAACGTGCTTGAGAAGGGGGAAGAACACTGCAGGAGAAACTGCAGACAAGGAGAGGAGTGGGAATACCTGAGTGGAGAACAGCCCTGCAGGTCCCAAGGTCAGTGGAGGAGGGGCAGGAGATGCTCCAGTTTTTAGGCCCTGGAGCAGGGATTCCCCTTTAGCCCAAGGTGCAGCCCATGGTGAGGCCAGCTGTGACCTGCAGCCACGGAGGGTCACGGCGATGGGAGAGAGGAGGGCACAGACCTCTCTACTGCAGCCTGGGGAGGACCCTACACCGGAGCACAACCCCCATTCCCCATCCCCCTACACTGCTCGGGGGAGGAGGTAGGGAAATGGGGAGCAAAGCTCAGCCTGGGCAGAAGGGAGGGGTTTTTACTTATTTCATGAGTTTTCCTTTCTAAACTGTCTCTAAAGCACTGTATGTAACTCTTCTTTGGATGTAGTCTTACTGAGGGCAGCAGCCATCTGGGGTACCCACCGTGTCCTGGGGAAGAGCCTTTGGAGAACGCTTGGTAGAACAGCAGCTGCCAGTAACAGTGGGTTGCGGAGCCCGGGATTAAAACTCCTGTCCTGCAGGCTACTGACACGCCAGGTTTGGCACCTGAATGAAACCTCATGGATCCAGCGGTTTGCCTGGGCTGAGTGGTTGGATTTTTTACCCTTTTTTCTTCCCTCGGCACCTGGGAGTTGATGAATCGAAGCAGACTGGGTGGCACTGGAGCCTCGCTGGCGTGCAACTGGGGGAGTGGAGTTCGGTGTACGGGCACTTCCCTGGGCTGCGGGGTGTCACCTGTCCCCTGAGCCGCGGGGACAGCGGTAACAAAGCTGTTTTTTTTAGCAGCAGGTTTGCCAGCCTGGGGGGGCTGCCAGTCTTGGGTGCCAAGCGTAATGAAGGGGAACTGTGTACCACACACCGGGCCTCGTTTTTATTTTTGAGAGAGGCAGTACAGGTGTGAAGCAGAATCGTAATAAAACTTTCCAAAGGACTTGTACACATATTCAGGTTTTTTGGGTGGAATTAAAAAAAATACCCATTCCCAGGTTGGGTGATACAATTTGCTTTTTTTTAACTGTTACTAAAACTGTTATTTTAACTGTCATTAAAAAAAGGACAATTTTTAAGCAACAGTTAAATCAAGAAATGTTATCGCTGTCTATGTGCACACATGCTGGCAAAATATTTGTCCGGATTTCTTGCGAAAGAGGAAAAAAAATAAAAGGACTAGCGACGGTATTTCTGTTAGAGGAGATGTAATGTTTCTGTAGCCGGACTTTTGTTTCACATGGATAGATGTAGCAGTCTGTTTGTATCTGGACATTAAACGCTTTCCAGAGCTACCCAGAGCGTGAGCTCTTCCCTTTAACATGTCATATTTGGTGTCAAAATAATGATTGGTATGTTTTGGGGAATAATTATTCGCAGCAGCCTGCCAGGTTTTTTTGTTATCCTGCCTAATTAGGATGTGGTAGAGCCCACCTAAAACTGCAGAAGTACTACTTTCTTAGGCTGTTCTTTGATGATACAATGAATCTAACGGTAGCAAATCTACTATGTATTATAAAACTGTGATTTAGAGACACAAAGTGCTAATCTGATATATAAACTTTCTCTGCCAGTTCAGGTTTGTTTAAAAAAAAAAAAAACCCAACAAAACACACACACAAAAAACCAACAACACAACATAAAAAACACCCTGTTAGGCCAGGAGCCATATCGGGCAGCATCTGTTTTCTAGCATTTGGCACAAACCTGGAAGAAGAGTACCTGGAAAGCTAGCATAAACATGCAGAGTAGAACAGTAATTTGTCAGAAATGCAGTCAGATTTGTACTGTTGGGCACCTGTCAACCTGCGGATCCGGTGCTCGTGGTAGCGGAACTTGATCTCGTTATAACAGGTTTTACTGGTAAGTTTTACACAAAGTATGAACCTGTGTGACTGGTCCTCAGGGGCTGGAGAAGCGCTGGCAGACCCTGCGTGCCGGTGTGTCTGAGTTATGGTGGGCATCTTACAGAAATACAGGCATTTTTGTTATGTGGAAGCTAAGTCAGAGTTGGTGTGTTGGCTCTGGGACCAGAAACCTCATTTCCTTTGGAAAAAAGTAGTTTCTCAATGACTTTTTGTGTGATTTCTGACAGGGATTCAGAGTTGGAATGAGTGGGTTCATCTGAAGCACAGACGTGCATCTTGTCCGTTCCTGACCTGTGGCACATCTCGTTCTGGAGCAGATCGTGGGGCCAGCATCTGTAGAGATAGTTGACTTTTACGGCTGGTGTGCGTTACGCCTGATAAATGTTGGGAGTTCAGGGACTTTGTGTAACGCCACTAAAAGTTACGGGGGTTATCTTGCTACTATGCTGATTCTAATTGTTATAAACCAGAGGTTTATCTTCCGGGAAGGGGATCCCACAGGTAAACCAGTGTCCCGGTGGTTTCAGATGAGTGAGGGAGAGCAGGATGACGGGTTGCCGCTGTCACACCGTTGCACTGGCACTGCGGCATCACCGAGCATCACAGGGGCATGTGTGGGTTGGGAGCATGAGAAGAGACGTGCTGGAGTAGACCTTGTTTTGAGCAGTGAACATCAATCCTGGTGTTGTCTCAGGGACTGGAAGCCATGAGCAGTTTGGGCATGGTTCATAAGCCCTCGTGCACGTGGTTTTGTTAACCGTTTTTTGTTGGTGGTGTTTTTTTTGTTGTTGTTGTTTTTGGGTTTTTTTAAACTTTAATCCCAGTTTTACCAGTAAGGAATCTATCTACTTCATATGCACTGCGACTGCTCCAAGGTGCAGAACAAAAGCAGGGGCAAGTGGGAGAGATTTCCTTTAAAAACACACTTGGACCTAAACAGTGGCGTGAATGCGTTGTACTCTGCCACCCTTCCTGTAAATCCACAGAATGTTTTGAGGAAGACTTGGAGTTTTTATAAGGGCCAGAAGAAAGGGCTCGGGGATCTTGTTACATTTTCAGAATGGATTTGGGACAATCAGGTGCAAACATCTTAAGATATTTTTAGTAGGACCTTTGCAAATTAGGGTAGAAATTGATAGGAAGTAATGTGTCATTTCTACATATATTTGGCTCATTTGTGTGTCTTTTGGGTTATTTAAATGCTTTATGTAAAATAAAGAGCAATATTAATATTTATTAAGTGCCCAAAGTAAGTAGTCAGTTGCACATGGAAATGGTGGATTTGGGGGAAACAAACCAGCATTAATGAGGCAGATCTGTTAGAATGTGGGGTATGTGTGTACATGCATTGGTGCATACATAAAGATACGTGAATTTTTTTCTCCTCTAATTTTCTTCTTTTCAGGCTTTCCTCCTCTATTCGTATTTCCTGTCCATTTAATGATGCCACTTTTAAGAAATCTTCCGTGTCACCACCCGAATAAGCCCTGGGGCCGTGTTGGGGCATTAGGGAAAATGGAGTTCATGTGGTTCATAGGTTAGCGGGTTTATTGTCTTTCCCATTACTGTTTTTCTTTGGCCGACATCCTTGGCAAGTTGTAACTTCAGCGTGAAGTGAGGGGGTGACCGCGCATGTCCAGCACTGAGAGCACCACGGTCGGTGGGTCCCCTCTCCATCCTACCTCTGCTTCTTCCCGCCAGCATCCCCTTGCTGCCACTCCCTCCGGTCACTCCCGCTGCTTACTTCCCAGGATGCTACGAGCGTGAAGGAGGGAGACCACACAGTTCCTAGGGCTGGAAAGAGCAGCAGCTTCCCTGTCACATGCCATGGGGTTCAGGCAGCTCTGAGTTGCCTCCTCAGCTGTCAGCAAAGTCTGCTCCTGAGGCTGGAGGTGGCCATGCTGCCAAGCCCGTTGCTGGGCACTGGCTGGCTTTGCCCCTCGTTTTGAGGGTTGGCAGCATAAACCCGGCAACCAGAATCAGATTTGTTAAAGGGGAATAATGATTGTATCCTCTCCTATCTCTGCTTGTGCTGTGTTTTCTTTTTAACGTGATAGTTTGCTTTTGGGACGTGAAGGAAGGTGGTCTGGAGTTGCTTGTTCTTCCCGCGATTCCACAGTTCCCTGGGCTGTGCTGGTGGCTGCCTCCGGCGCGCTGGGCCAGGGGTGAATACGGAGACGCGTTCTCAGAAAATTGAATTAAGCATCAAAAAAATGGATAAAGCAGTATCTTGGTGAAAACCTGGAACCTTTTTGCACGCTTTCCGGTTTCCTGTCCTCGTCAGGCAAGCTGCGTTTTTATTGAGCCAGTGCTGGGCTGCCACCTCGTGATGGCCGGGCAGGGCAGCCTCTGCCAGTCCTTCCCACCAAAGCTCTTCCAACCAGCCTCGCCAGAGGATGCTCGTTTGGCTTGGGCAGCGTGACAGACACTTCTGACAGACAAGCAAAACCTTAGCTTTTGTCCTTAATCTATCCAGCTGCGTAACAGGTGGGTTTGTGTGCCACCTCCACGGTTCTGCTATGAGTGGGGAGCCCTCTTTATATTAATAATGCAGGTCTTCCCTGCGTAGCAAATAGCGCTTTCATCTGGTTTCTGCATTTTGATCTGTCTTTTTGGATGATGCAGCAAGATCTTTAAAATCAGTAACAGACCCATGAAAAAAATACTACCGTTTGTGTGTGTATGTAATGTGAAAAGGCTTCTTTATGAGTCTTCTTGCATGGAATTACCTTTTTTTCTGAAGGAGAATGTTGTGCCTCTTCCTACAGAACTTCTCTGTGACAAGCAGTCTTAATTAAAGATGATTTGCGCCAGGTATGGCAACAAAACATAGCTGAACACAGTCAGTGTTTGGTCCTGCACATGGTAGAGTTGGTTGCTAATGCATGAAACGGCTAAAAATGTCATTCATTTCACACACTGCCCTCAAAGTATGTTGTAATTTGGCAGGTATACCTTGTGCGTCAGGCGTCACTGGGGGCTGGGGATGGTTGGTGTCAGTGCACCTCTCTCTACAAGTTGTGTTGCGCTAGCTAGGTGTTACTGGACTGATGGAATTATGGTTTTCCTTTAGAAATTCCTTTAAGTAGCTCTGCAGTTTTATTTATTTCCTTAGGAAACTAAAACCGTCTTCCCCCCTTCGACAGTGCAGTGTACCCAAGCTGTTCTCTAAGCAGGAGATCTGGGTTTCTGTGGACGTGTCCAGCATCATGTACAGCCCCGTCTCCTCGGTGGGATAACCCCGGCTCTCCCCCTTGAGTCCTGCTGGCCCCAGCTGGGTCTGAGCTCTCTCTGCACAGCTCTTGGGCTGTGTCATCTTTCCCGTGTCCTCTCCAAACGGAGCAGGCAGTGTGCGCTGCTCTCCCTCCTACCCCCGGCTATTAGCTGGGTGGGTGGCCGTGGCTGGGGCACGTTTGGGAGTATCCACGGCAGTGGGCTCATTGACTCGTCAGGGTTCATACGTGGTTTTGGGCAAACACACTCCTTTTGATGTCTGAGTTCGTCCTGTCGCCTCTCCTCTTCTTGAGGAGACATTATGGGACTTTCAGGAAAATCACGTCTTACTAAATATTTACTGTTAATAAAATCAAAGGAAAATTGTGTATATATTCATCAATATTTTTAAAGCATTGATTGAAAGCCTAGGGAAATGTTACTAAAATTGGCCTGTTTAAAGTTTGGCTCTTAATTTCAAGAATTCCTTTTGCAGAGCGTAAGTGTATGGCTGAGATGCTTTTTAATTTCTCATGGAAAGAGCTGGGCTTTCTTTGAACAGATACAGTGTGGTAGCCCATATTGCACCTTTTTACTAGAGCTGGAGTATCTGAAAATTTAAGTAGCTTCAACAGTAAAAGTGAGAACTTGCCTGAATACCATCGTGAAACCAAGTTCTTGATCTTTGTTAGCCAGGCAGAGACAAATCAGTTTGAAAAACATTCCATAGCATTAATGTCAAATTGATTAAACTCACTTGATTATTTTCTCTAAAACCTGTGAAATGAGGCCTTTTTACTGCCAGTATTAAGCGACATGGTTCCCCAGTCCATACCGATTTGCATCATTTGAGAATCCGGCCCTTCAATATTTAATTTACTGACCTTTATGTTGTGGTGAGACAAATGACTTTTTAATGACTACAGTAAATGCATTTGCATTATAAAATAAAACCATTGTCTGTGCTGCCAGGGAGCTACGTGCTCTGTAAATATAGCATTTGTTGAGAAATGCGTATTAGGTACTAAAAATATTTAATTGACCTACTTTTTTATTTTCAGGGTTGTGTCCTTTGTTGTGACCTCATGGTTTAACTGGGAATAAAGATGAGTATAAGCAGTGATGAGGTTAACTTCCTGGTATATAGATACTTGCAAGAGTCAGGTGAGTTTTTACAATTCTGGTTGTTAAACAATGCATAATTTATTTAGTATTCATCTGCAACTGGCTTTAGCAAACGCAGGCTCATTTAATTATTTTGCCAGTAGGCATGTGCTTCTGTCTGAACTGTTTCTTGGTGTTTCTTCTCAACAAGAGAATGAGTTCCTGCCAAGTTACCTTCTGTAACTTAATCAGATTTAGTCATCTGGAGTTTTCAGATGGCAGTCAACCAACTAAGGACTCACTTGATTGCTAGAAACGCATTTTCCTGGAGATCACTCTTATCTGCAGGGTGAGGATGACACTTTGCACCGTTTTCTTTGGGGCTACTTGAAGAACTAAAAAGGATAACCACCAAAACACTGTTTTTTCTGTTCTGTCTTGGAGTGATGGTGCTCCTGCGAGCTGGTCTTCGTCGCCGAATTCCTTGACTGAACATGACTGTAGGAGGGCGGATGTGGCTGTGTTTCAAAGGAATAAGTGGCAGCTGTGACCGTATGACTCGTGTGATTTGATTCTAAATACAGATGAACAGATTTTTTTACAGGAATGATTCTTCAGGCCTCTTGAAAATGCATTTGAACGTCTGTCTACTGCTAATGTCCACTGCTCAAGGACTTCTCAAACTGAAACAAAGAAGCACCAGGAGCGGTGGTGAACGATGGGGTTTTTCAGTCTCTGCTTGTCAGAAGAAAGCCGAAACTCATTGTTCAGCCTGAATTTACTGCAAGCTATTATACATTCTTATTCCAGTTGCAGATTGCTTTTGTCACAGAAGCCAAACTTTAAAAATTGCTTCACCTTCATCTGAAAGTTTGCAGGCAGCTTCACAGTTACCTGGCAGAAGAAGGAAAAAAAACCCCACTAGTTCACTGTCAAAGAATATATATATTCTTTTTTTAAGTTAATTTGCTGAAACAACTATTTTTCTCTAGGTTAAATACGCCTTTTCAGGGCGATGAAATAAATAGCAAACAACTGCCATTGCTGCACCGTAACATGCTTGCCCCTACTTGATCAGTGCACAGTAGTGCTGTAGTCCTGACGGCCCAAACACGACAGCACTGTACCACACTGTGGTTCTGTTCTGCCCACAGACCCATTTCACTTTCAGGGGTAACGAATCAGTGAGTAAAAATAACAAGTGAGTCTTGGAGACATACTTTATTGAATGCAATATATGGCACTTAGTTACATGTAGTTTTGGAATATATAAATACTATTGCTTATTGCATATTTTATATTTTTACTCATGCACAAATGTTTTGCCAACGATACCATAATTAATAATTGCTGTGTTTATATATAAACATTTAAACTAGAAATGTGTGAGGGAAACAACAGAGGTGTTTTGAGGAGGTGTTTTGGTTCGTAAGCACGCTAAACTTTTTCTAACTTGCTTAGGTTTGTAAACGGAAGACCCTGCAGTAGTATGGCAGTAGCATAGTCTATCTGTAAATCAATTCTGATCTTTTTGCCTTGTCTTTAGGGTTTTCCCATTCAGCATTTACCTTTGGTATAGAGAGCCATATCAGCCAGTCTAATATAAACGGTGCTCTGGTGCCCCCAGCTGCTTTGATTTCCATCATCCAGAAAGGTCTGCAGTATGTAGAGGCAGAAGTCAGCATTAATGAGGTAAGGAGGCTTTGCCCACCGGAGCATTATGTCCTTGCTTGCAGAAAGTTTCAATGTTAGTATTTTTTCTTAACTTTCTTGTATCCTATTTATCTACTTTTACTTCAGATTCCTTACTGCTGGTGTTCACCATGACTCCAGTGGTGGAACCAGAATGGAGTGACATAACTGGGTAGGGGTTCTGCCCCGTGCAGCCACACAACACCAGGCATGGTGTTCTGGCTCATTGCTTAAAGGTCCGTTGTCTGTAGAGTTTTTACCCTAATATAATGTTGTAGTAGATCCAGACAAGTGCAATAAGATAATCATTGAGAAGTAACCTCTTGGTTTTTGTTTTCCTAGACTTGCACAAGGGAGGTGGCAGAGCACTAAGTGGCTCTCATTTGGGTCATGTGTCGTTATAATGAAGTAATCATAGTATTTTTTAGGTTGGAAAAGACCTGTAAGATCAAGTCCAGCCATTGCCCTAACACTGCTCTGAGTGCAGTGAGGCAAGGTTTCCAAATAGAGAGAGGGTTTCCATTTGTGGCAGGAAGGATGAAGGCATATGCCAGTTTGCTTTTCACCTCTGCTGGCTAATTCATCTTGAGCAGGATCTATTAAATTTGATGTTCAAATGGTTATTCCAGCAGTACGGAAAGCTATGTATCTTCCTGCCTGATGCTGCAGATACCCTCCATTTCCATTCTCATTTATGCCTGGAAGGTTAGCAGCCTTTGTGTATGTCAGTCACATTAGAGAAGGGAACGATTTTTTTCACTAAATCTCTCCTTCCAGTTTCCCTTATGTCTTCTGTTTATGTGTAGTTTTCACAGTCCCAGCAAAGCAAGTCTTTTCCCTGAGGAAGCCTCAGAAAAATAAAGCAAGCGATTGGAATAGAAGAAGGAGACCCTATATTTATCACAAGGAATCCTTCTAGCTCCTAAAAATAGTTCCTTACAAAGCCCTAACATATGTATACGGGTATTTTTAACTGGGTCTTGTCCATTTCAGGATAAAATTCTTCCTTGCTGTTTGAAAGCATGCCAGCACTGTTTAAAAAAAGGAAGAAAACTAGTCAACTCTCCAGATAATGTTTATGGAAAGTATTAGTCTAATAAGATAGAATAACTTCACAAGCCAGTGACCTGACTTGCAATGTTTGCAGCTCCTCAAACAAACCATTAGATTTTGTTGCAGCCGCTCATGTTTGAAATCATATTCATAGATACCTTACAGTATTTTTTGCTTTAGCAGATGATTTAGCAAACTGGAAGCATAAAAGTGTTGATTCCAGCAGCTCTGCCAGAGGCCTGCAGTGGCTTTCTTTTGGCGGCGTATTTATGGTAGCCGCTTAACTTTAGACTAAAATTCCAATCCTAACCACAACAGTGATGAGATATCGCTTCCAGCAACGTTTGTAAACTGTGTTATTATATTAAATCAAATTTTGTGCTTTAGTTTTCCTTGGAATTTTTGCCCATGATGTTAATTTGTACTCGTCTTTTTTTGTTTTCTCCATCTGCTGTAATTTAGGATGGTACCTTGTTCGATGGTAGGCCGATAGAGTCTCTCTCACTGATAGATGCAGTAATGCCTGATGTGGTACAGACAAGACAACAGGCCTACAGAGACAAACTTGCACAACAGCAGGCAGCAGCCGCCGCAGCTGCAGCCGCGACTAACCAACAGGGATCGGCGAAAAATGGAGAAAATACTGCAAACGGAGAAGAGAATGGAGCACATACTATAGCAAGTAAGTTGAGACAGAAATAACCTGTGTTCACGTCATTTCCTCATCATTCATCCTCGTCGGAGCTCATAGTAGGAGCTAGCAGACAGTGAGGTAAATGTACGGAGGTACTAGTAACCCTTCAGGCGCAGAGAACACCTTCATCCTAGGTGATCCTTTAACAGATGGTGTCTCGCCTTTGTCCCCAGTTGGATGTTTGGGATTGCAGGAGGAGATGCAGCTTCTGAATTAATTCACTCACAATATTCCGCTGACCAGTCTCTCTTCGAGTACTGCCCCTGTCTCATCTGACGCTTTTTCACAGGACCCTCTGAGAGGTCTCGCATAAAAAGCAAAAAACAATGCTTGGAGACAATTCTTGAAATATTGCGTCTCCTCAGCTTTGGGCCCTGTACAAGGAATAAGGAGAGGAATCTGCTAACCCGGTTAAAACTGAGCACTGGTTGTGCAGCTCCGCAGACTGCTGTCGGCAGGTTCTGCTAACCCGGTGAATCGGAGCGCTGGAAGCAGTTCCCTGTAGGACAGACCTCCTTGCCACGCTGAGGTTGCCGAGACAAATCCTGTGCCGTTTGTCTCCTTTTATCACTAGCAGTTTTCATGATTTGCTACTCAGAATTACGCGGCGCAGCTGCCTGCAGGTTTGGGTTATTCCCTGGTTCCATCTCGGTTGTGATTGGTGAAACAAAGCGAGTTTTGCCATCACTGGTCAAAGGAACATACTGACAGTCGGGCTTAGTATAGACAAGTTTAGGTCAGGCATTAAAATGTGATCTTGAAAATCTTGTCCTGGAAGTCTGAATTACACATTTGAGGGCAGGAGATGCAGCTCTTGCTGTAAAAGCACCTGAAGAAAAGACATTTTTGAGAGAATAGTCGTATCAAGCCATGTACAATTTCCACATTTTACAGCAGGATTTTACTAGGGTTTTTTTCATTCTTACATATGAAAAATAGCCTGTAAATATAATCTTTGGCTTCAACAATTCAGCTCTCCACTTTGATGCTTTCATTTAAAAATCTCAAAAGAGTATTTACTGGTTAACTGTGAGCTGGACAGAGGAAGTGTAAAACTCGGGTTCAGCCTCCGTTAAAAGTGATAGACCAGCAACCCCTACTGGCTGGTACGCCGAATGGTACGGGCGCTCATTCTCTCTAATAGGGTGCTCTTTCTTAAAAATACGCGTGTTCTGATAGCCTTTTCTGTTTTCTCACACGTACAAACAGCGAGAGAAACCCCCAGTGTTAAATTAAGCAATAGATGTGAAGCTGTTTGCTTAACCGCAGCGTATAAATAGGGAACAGGTGAACTGTTCAGCAGTTTTCGTAGTCTGCATTTACACTCAGTGTGAATTTATTTGTAACAATAGAGAATGATTGATGGTAGCTGCCAAGAAAACTGTGTTGTCAGTTGAGTTACCCCCAGCATATTTTACAGAACAATATGGGTTCAGCATCACTTCACGCAGAAAGCCACGTACTGCCACAATTCCACGGTCATTCCCGATGCAGTTTAAGAAGCTCCGTTATCAGTTTGCCGTATCACCAAATGTTATTATATTAATTAAAGCCATTTTGTAAATGAAGTGTCTGAGATGTAGATTTAAAACCCTGTTTGATTGCAGTCGGTGAAGAGAGATTTTTGAAAATGAATGTGTCTCAAACCTTTTTTTGAAGCACGAGACAGACTAGTAACAGATTGCACTAGGCAGTATCCTGCTTGAAGAAATGTGAGTACTTTTAACACCAGCATTTATTTTTTAACATACAAAAAAATATTAACTTTTGGCCTCAGCGCTGAAGTTCTAAAATTGAATCCCTTGGGATGCTGAGGTTTAGAAGGGCTAAGGGCTTTCTCACATGTTTTGAAATTCCCCATCTCTTTACAGTACTTCATAAATTGGAACTGGAAAAACAAAGGGACATTACAGCTTTGTCAGTTTTTGATCCAAGTAAATTGTGAATTAATTGTGATGCTCATTCCAGAGGAGTATGAACCATAGCGTAGTTACAGTGTGTTGTCCCAAAATATTAAAATCCACCTCTCTCTACTGTTGTTTCCCATAATGCAGATAATCACACAGATATGATGGAAGTAGACGGAGATGTCGAAATCCCTCCCAACAAGGCAGTGGTGCTGCGTGGCCATGAATCCGAAGTGTTCATCTGTGCCTGGAACCCCGTCAGTGACCTTTTGGCCTCAGGGTACGTGCACTGACCACGTGTGTAGGTGGTGCCAGCGCTCATCGGCATGCTTCTGCGTGCTGAGGGTAACAGGTTAATACCTGCCCCAACGCCCTCTACGTCAGGTGCCACAAGGTTTGGTGTTTTGAAAGGAATGGGTTTTTAAATGGAATGGACTGGGAGGAGGAGTTACACTCTCATTAACTGTTTTTGTAGATCTGGAGATTCGACAGCACGGATATGGAACCTCAGCGAAAACAGCACGAGCGGCTCTACGCAGCTGGTACTTCGACACTGTATACGAGAAGGAGGGCAGGATGTACCCAGCAACAAAGATGTGACATCGCTGGATTGGAACGTAAGTAGAAATAGCAGTGCTGGAAATACTCTGAGAAACGCCACCAGTGATTTAGCACAGTCAGATTTTAAATGGCAGCAACTGTGCATCCTCTGCCGCGGCCCCCGAAATACTTGTACTGTTGCACTGGCATGTCTTGTGTGCGCTTTGGGAACTTCTTTTTATTAAGCTGTAGTCGGTGGAATAAATATCGTCGATCTTAGGCAGGTGTGTTCTGCCTGAAATTTGCTTTCTGCTCTTTAGCTTTGAGTCACACAGTAAAGATAACCACAATAACCTTTTTGCTGGCAGAGTGAAGGTACACTTCTAGCAACTGGGTCTTACGATGGCTTTGCAAGGATATGGACTAAAGACGGTAAGTGAAAAGCTTTTAATTCCCAGTATATTTTCCTGTATTGTGGCTCACAGCATAGTTTTTTATTTTTTTTTAATGTATTCGTATCAATATAAATTTTCAGGTAATCTTGCCAGCACCTTAGGGCAACATAAAGGTCCTATATTTGCGTTAAAATGGAACAAGAAAGGAAACTTCATTTTAAGTGCAGGAGTGGACAAGGTGAGATAATCTTTGGTAAAATTAAAATTCTTTCCTTCACCGTTATAATCGAATTGTAGCATGATGGCAAAGCTATAGAAAGTAAGTGAATTAGACCAGAGGCGTGGGATGTGAATGTGTACTTACAAAGAGCTTGTTCTGCTAGCTGTGTGTCCTTATGTTTTACAGTAGTTTATTGAGGTATTTTAATTTATTGTGTTTCAGTTGTCCCTGGATCTGTTCCCAATTAGGTTAGTGTAAGTTGGAAAGTAAGAGCATTGGATGCAGGAAATTAATATTTGTAAAACCAAATCATGTAACATTTAGTAAAGCACTTTATGCAAATCCTCAGAAAAAAGATCATCCTGGAGGAATGATCAGAGGTTCAATCTGATTTGGTTATCAGTCAAGGCTGAGAATGGTTAAAAGGGTAGAGCTGGAACATAAGAAAAATCAATACATCTGACTGGAGAGGTGCCAGTAGTGTAACGCCATGAAGCTCATTGTTTAAGTTCATGTCTCTAAACAAACTTAAACACTCACGAGGTCTTTAATTTCAAAGCTGCTGTTAGTGTGAGAGATTTTGTGAGTGGTAGGAAGGGCACGCAGTGATGAAGAACAGACTTCAGACGAATTCAAAGAGTTGATTAGGCTATTCAGAGAGTAGGAAGAGTTTAGTTTTTCCTCCGTAACTGATGCAGGGTGCAGAAGTAAACAGAGGCTTTCTCTTAGTGAGACTGGCAAGCTGTAAGCTCAGTAAGACCACAGGCCCACAACACTTAAAACTGGCAGTGTGACGTAGTAGATTTTCTCCTTTATTATTTTTTTCCTGCACGCATTTAACCTGGTTTGCTTCAGTGCCAGCTTTATAAATGCTTGTGCTGCCCCAGAGGAAGGAAAAGTAAATGTCTCCAAGCTTGGAAAGGATGGATTTCGGCTTTTGGCAGCTGTGGTGGCTTACGCCAGTATTTAAATCGCTGTGGAGGTACAGCTTTAATTCGTAGAAAAATATTCTGGGGGAGATAGAAGCCGCATTTCCATCAATAAAACTCCCTGGATGAAGCAGCTGAGTTTCTGCTTTGAAAAATATTCTGCATTAGCAGAAAGGTGGACCCAACCTTATGCCTCTTTTCTATAAATCCTTTGTGTGGTCAGTTCATGCTTCCACTGAATTTAGTGTCAACATTTTCATTGATCGTTGAGGTAGGTCAGCAATATTGACATATAATACAGTGATTGTAAAATACTGATTTTGTCATGTAATATTTCTTTCATCAGAAGTATTGGCAGAGAACAACTCAGAACAAAATTACACCCTTAAATCAAATCTCTCAGATTCTTAAGGATGAGACTAATTGTTTATATAAAGTTCTCCTTAGGGACAAATGAGTATTTGAAATTTCAATTTGAGTGTACAAGTATTTGAAATTAAAATAGGTTTGTCGAGTGGATTACAAGAATATAAATAGGACTAGAGAGATAAGTCTATTTAATTTTTTTGTTTATTAAAAAGAAAGCCCACCACCCTCTTCTTCACTCCAGACCCCAAAACGTTGGGATTAAACACCTCTGTAATATTGCAACGTATTAAGGTTTTCCACTGTTGAATGTATCCACTACCATTTCCTTTAGTGCTGGGTAAAACGCTAGAAATACATAATTGGGAGCAGGTTTGGGCAGTGGGGAGTAGGCTGGGCAGTCTGATACATGGGAATGGTGGCATTTGTGGGGAAACTAGGGATTTGGACAAGTTTGTTTATTGTTTATTTATCTGTTTAATACAGACCACAATTATTTGGGATGCCCACACTGGCGAAGCCAAGCAGCAGTTTCCTTTTCATTCTGGTAAGTCTTGATTTTGATCATTCAGGATTGTCATCTGAAAAGAGGGGAAAAAAAGTGTTATTTATTAAAATGAAGAAAGAAATCTGAAGTTTATGGTGCTTATTTACAGCATTTTAAAGGCTTACAGGCAGTCTTTGGATACTGACACCCATATTAGGAGTGTGTTAGGAGTTCTGAGAATGTGAACAGAGATGGAATTGTTCTGATTTTATGACTTTATAACTCACAATTTTATCACAGTTCTGTGAAGGCCGTGAGATAATCCAAATGTTACCGATCTTACCGTAGCGCAGTGGCAGACAAATGGAGTGGGTGGGCCGCAAAGGATTTGTGTTTATCAGCGAAGGACTGCGTTTGTCATCTTCCTGCTACAGTAATCGGCTCCGTGTCCCATTGTCCTGCGCTGCCTGCTGTGCTGTCCCCAATTTGTTTGGCCACAAGCCAGCTGAGAGGCCAGCTGGGATGAGAGTGCAGCCTCTCAGGAGGTCAGACAAATTGCTCTGTGGGCCACATGCTGTGCGAGCCTGCCAGGATCAGCTGGAAAATAGAATAGAGAGGATGACAAACATGTCATTGAAGGGCCTTTAGGAAATGTGTCTTGTTTCCACTTCTTACTCCGCTCGCACTACGTTTTCAGTGGCATGACAACAATCCGAAACATCCATTCTTGATTTACTCCAACCCATTCTGTGTGCTATCTGCCATAAATGTCTTGGCTTGATCAAATGGAATATGTCGCCCGTGATTAAGCTTCAGGTTCCCACACCTTTATGATGCCGGAATTAAGAACGGGAATAAATGATTACCTTTCCCTGGCTGCCATCTATCAGCACCGGCATGGACCGGTAGTGGAGATGAGCTCATGCATGACTGTGTGTTACGTTGTGGGAACCAGTTCCTCCTGCTGACTCCTGAGATTTATTTATAGATGGCTTAACTACGGCTTGTTGTCCTGCTGCACTGTTTCATTTCAGATACGTTCCATGTTTTAATGACTTCTATTACATTTTGTTTCATTTCTTTGTGTCAGACTAGTTTTGGCTGCATTTCTCACTGTTTGCAGTGTTTGATTATCTGTAGAACTGCTGTAAAATTAATGGTTGCTTCCTGTTGGCATTCGTTCTAAGGTGGTGCATGCTAAATTTGCAAATCAGACTCCTGCAGAATACACACCGTAGTTTTAAATATCTTTCTTTTTCTTGTAGCACCAGCATTAGATGTTGATTGGCAGAGTAACAACACCTTTGCCTCTTGCAGTACAGACATGTGTATTCACGTCTGTAAACTAGGACAAGATAGGCCCATCAAAACCTTCCAGGGTCACACAGTAAGTACTGGAAAACTGGGGGTTGCTGGACAACGTTGTTGTTGATGAGAGACCGGGGGCCCGGTGTGCTTGCCGGTGGAGTGTGTAGTGGTTGGTCGTTGGCAGTAGACAGGCAGGTGGCTGTATGGTGCGGGTAGCTGAACGGCTCTTACTCCCATGTCCGGCTGTTTTCACCAGCGCCAGGGTGGCACAGCCAAAGGGAGCGCTAGAAGAAGAAACCTGGTAACTTTAAGACTTTGCTGTGCGCAGCCTACATTGTGTAAGAGCACGTGTGGGAAAATGTGAGGAACAGGTAGCAAAAAGGTGTTGTGACTGAAGGCAAAGGAACGTCAGTTAAAATACTGACAACTACAGAGATACTCCCGACTGCTGTCCCACCCTATCTTTCCTGAACTCTCATTTGTAATGAAGACCCCAACTTGCTCTCTCTCTTCAATTTTAGAATGAAGTAAACGCGATCAAATGGGATCCAACTGGTAATCTTCTGGCATCCTGCTCTGATGATATGACTCTGAAGGTAACGGGAGTTCGGGTTCCGGCTGTTCTGTTTGCAGGACTCTGGAATGCACACCGCTCGCCTTGGCAATCCAGCTTGCCGTGTCGGCGGATATTTGTTCTTCTTTAATATAACAAGATTAGGCAATCCTAGCAAATCCTTGTTAATCAGAGCCAAGCTTTGGTCCAGAGAACTTGTTACAGGCTGCCACCCTGAGACTTGGGGCATGATTTATTAGGTGCTTTTAGCTGTTTACAGAATCAGGTCATTAATCATTAAGCTGTCACTCTTGATGGTTGCTTTCGGTTAAAGGGAAGAGTTGGAATGCACATCGTGTAACACATACAAGAATGGGTGACCAGCTCCTTTCCTGGTTTTCTTATGTTTTCCCCTTCTTTCTAGTTAAAAACTTTGGCATATTGTTTCTGAAGAGACTGTGTGTGCTCCTCGGTTTTTCCAGTTCATCAGGAGTCGTTCTGCAGTTTTCAGTTGCACCGACGCTTTTCCTCCCAATAATCCATAGCAACATGTTTTCTCATAGAACTGGGGCAAAGTGGTGCGTGCAGAGGATACTGTAACTTACACACACGACTTCAGGACGCAGTAGAGATCTGTGCAGAAATACCACCGGTTAGATGTGCTGGAAGGAAGGAGGTGGTTCATGCCGGACAGGCCTTTGCCACTTCCATGTCACGGATGCTTTTCCATGATTCCCATACTGCTTTATGTTTAGTAGGTGTTTAGCACTGTGTTTAGTCATTTCAGGATATGGGTTTTTCTGTTAACAGCGCTGTCCTACGAGTAGCCCTTGGACAGCTATTTCCATCTAGCTCACCATTGTTTTACCGGGGACAGGGAACGCCTGAAGGCAAGCCAGATACCCCTCCTTTGCTGGCCCACAGTCCAGCACTTCCAATGGAAATCCCTTTACCTAAATGTAAGCATTTAAGCATTAAGCCTACAGCTGAAAGCTAGATGCCTATACATCTTCAGTCAAGAGTGTCTACTACCACTGAAGAGCAAATCGTCCTTCCCTAAGTGTCAAAGTCAAGTGTGATGAGTAAACCACCGACAGCATCTGTTGTTCCCCACTGGCAGTGGATGGAGTCAAAACAGCCAGCTCAAGCTGGATACTCAATACCTAGACAGCCGAAACTCAGGTGAGATGAGTTCCAGTCTAGGGATGGAGCTGTTGCTGCTGCATCTCAGTGAGCAGAGAGGTGACATCTGAGAACCACCTGTGGGGTCAGGGATTCAGGCAATTAACTACTCTTGCTGGTTTGAATTCAGCCCAGGAAAGAATGTCATCGTTGTATTCAGGACTAGCTGGAAGACCAATTGCTTGTAGATAAGTCTACGCATCACTCATCACTTGTGGTACTGCTTACTTTTCAATGGCAGGTGGAATGCATGTCAGGTTTTGAAGCACGTGGAAGATGCCTGGGAATTGATTGATCTGTTTTCTCTCGTGATGCCACCTGGATATTCTCTAGGCCAGCTAGTGTGGACTCTTTTCATCTATACTCGTTTTGGAATGAAAAGCTAGATTTTGATCCCATCAATTTAAACTGGGAATACAATTTTAATTCTCTCTGCACTTGAGAATCAATTTCCCCTTCAGTGAGGCACCAGTTATGAAAAGCATCATTCGATGAGGCGTACACCTGAATTGCATCTTGAATACAGTGGAGCTTAAACATGCTTCTGTTAGCTCACCGCGCGTCAGAAAATGCTAAAAGCACTCCTGCACCAGGTGTCATTAAAAAAAGCATTGGGATGTTTAACTACTGTATCAAGTCTCACGTTTAGGAAAAGGTACAAAAGCCTTCCAAGCCCCTTCTGCATCCAGTGCAGACTCTTCATGGAATAAAGCTGCTTTTTTTGTGGAGGGTTATCATGCAGGAGTCGGGGTCCTGAAGAACTCCCCCTTTGTGTGAAGTGCTGAACAACCACCTGGCGGTGCAAATCCTAATGAGCCAGGGAAATGCCGGAGTGTTTTTTGCAGTGTGTGTCTGTGGCTTTGTATGAAAACAGAAAATTTCCCTACTACCCCTTTATTTCACTCTATCTGTGTAGCAAGAAGTTCATGTAAAAATAGGACCGTGATGTTTTGTCGACTCAGACATGAACACGTACATGCTGCTCTTCTCATTTTAGCATCTGTTGTCATCCCTGCACTTTACAAGGGGCTTGTAGTTAGCACGTGCAGGTGGGTTTCTACAGACAGTCCCCTTATTGCTCATTAAGCCCATCAGTTACTTGGAAGAATGCAGGGTACTGGAATAATACTTGTCATAATTAGAAACTCAGTTGTTACAGCAAATGTTTTGAGTGGCCTAAAAGGTCAGGCTGCAGGTGATGAAGGAAGATGTACAGTGTATTTTGGTATGATATTGTGCTAAATGTCTTTGTGTTTTCTCCTGGTTTTGTTGTAGATCTGGAGTATGAAACAAGACAGTTGTGTCCATGATTTACAAGCACACAACAAAGAAATTTATACCATCAAATGGAGTCCTACAGGACCAGGAACAAATAACCCCAATGCCAATCTTATGTTAGCAAGGTAATCCTTCATCCTGGGTTTCAGTGCCTGTTAAGCATCAGTTTTACTTCACCCTTTCTGTATGTACGGTCACCGAATGTTTTGATGCGTCTGTAAGATACTTTATCTTAATTGTGTTTATATTAGAAACAACAACATGTCAAGTTGAGGTGTAATTGATCTGTGTTTTTTCCCTTCACAGTGCGTCCTTCGATTCTACTGTTAGGTTATGGGATGTAGACAGAGGAATTTGTATTCATACTCTGACAAAACATCAAGAACCTGTGTACAGTGTAGCTTTCAGTCCTGATGGCAGGTACCTGGCCAGCGGCTCCTTTGATAAGTGTGTACACATCTGGAATACACAGGTATAGCTCTTCTGTCCGTTCAGAAGTTTGTGTTTCGGTCTTTTCCATCTGCGCCCTTCCAGCCTTTGTTGCTCCGTCATGTTTCGGCCACAGGGAGCTTTACCCTTGCTAACACGCTGATTTGCTTTCTCTTTGAGGAAGTAATAATTATCTTTACTTAGCCAAACAAAGAAAACCCACAAAACCCAAACTTAAAACACCCACCAACAAAACAAAACAAACAACCAAAAAAAGAAACAACAACAAAACATTCAACAAAATATCTCCAATAACATTTTGCATCCAAAAAGTGTCTTTGTTAACTTTAAACTCCTGATAAAATAGGTTTGCTGTGAAAAACCGATGACTGGATATAGACACACAAATCTGGTATCTGTTTCTCTGGAAAACAAGAGAATGCAATGTGAGAGAAGATGATGATGACAAAATCACAGAATGGTTTGGGTTGGAAGGGACCTTAAAGACCATCCAGTTCCAACCCCCCTGCCATGGGCAGGGACACCTTCCACTAGAACAGGTTGCTCAAAGCCTCATCCAGCCTGGCCTTGAACACTTCCAGGGATGGGGCATCCACAGCTTCTCTGGGCAACCTGTTTCAGCCTCACCACCCTCTCCGGGAAGAATTTCTTCCTGAGGTCCAATCTAAATCTCCCCGCTTTCAATTTAAACCCGTTACCCCTTGTCCTGTCACTACAGGCCCTTGCAAAAAGTCCCCCCCAGCTTCCTTGTAGCCCCTTCAGGTACTAGAAGGTGCTATAAGGTCTCCCTGGAGCCTTCTCTTCTCCAGGCTGAACAAGCCCAACTCTCCCAGCCTGTCCCCATAGCAGAGGGGCTCCAGCCCTCGGAGCATCTGTGTGGCCTCCTCTGGACTCGCTCCCAGTGGTCTATATCCTTCTGATGTTGAGGGCTCCACAGCTGGACGCAGCACTCCAGGTGGGGTCTCACAAGAGCAGAGCAGAGGGGGAGAATCCCCTCCCTCAAAAAAATGTTTCTACAGAACTTTATAGGAAAGGGCACTATGACTTGTTTTGCATTTCTGGGCTGGCCATAAATGAAAGTCTGTAGACCTTGTTGTTAGGCAAGATGTGATCTCTGGCTGCTGGGAATCGGATATTAATTTTTGAAAAGCTCATTTCAGTAATTGGAAGTAGTCGTGACCATCCCCAGCTTTGCCTGTCAAAGACGAGGTCACGACGCGATAGCTGTGTTCGTGTCCCCTAGCACAGTGCTGCCGTTGTCCACGTATCTCCTGGGGCGTTTCCTCTGAGAATTTCAGCTTTTAAAAGCAGTGGGGAAGTTTTAGGTGTTGTACAAATTTTACTTGTTCGCTTGGATTTTGTTATATTAATTACATGTTTTGTCCCTTTTTAGACAGGTGCCCTAGTTCACAGTTATCGGGGAACAGGAGGGATTTTTGAGGTTTGCTGGAATGCAGCAGGAGACAAAGTTGGAGCAAGTGCTTCAGATGGTTCAGTAAGTGCAGCCAGACTTGTCTGACATTCTAACGATAAGCGTCTTCTGGAAATCTGACAACTGAGGCAAAATTTCCTCCTGTAGCTGAAGTTCAATGCAGCCAGCTCACACGTAGCTTTTAGCATGTGAGCGTGCTGTGACGTTGGAACGAGTATGTCTTTATCCCGGCCTAATACGTCGCTGAGACCCTCCGAAAGCTCAGAAGGTGAAGATGCCTCTAATTTAAAATTCCTGCAATGCAGCAGGAGACAAAGTTGGAGCAAGTGCTTCAGATGGTTCAGTAAGTGCAGCCAGACTTGTCTGACATTCTAACGATAAGTGTCTTCTGGAAATCTGACAACTGAGGCAAAATTTCCTCCTGTAGCTGAAGTTCAATGCAGCCAGCTCACACGTAGCTTTTAGCATGTGAGCGTGCTGTGACGTTGGAACGAGTATGTCTTTATCCCGGCCTAATGCATCACCGTTGAGACCCTCCGAAAGCTCAGAAGGTGAAGATGCCTCTAATTTAAATTTCCTGCCCCTACCGGGGCTGATGGTGGAAATGTGTTCATTGTGGCTGGTCTTTTCATTGGAGTCCAGAAACAGGTTCGTGTTTGCCTCCTCCCCCCTTGCGAGGGGCAGCGTTCAGGGTAGGCGATACCACTGGAACGCCTGGTAGGAGCGAAGGAGCTTCTGCCTTGCGCTCGGCAGAAAGAGCAGCAAAACCAAGTCCGCGTTTCGGAATGCTCATCGTTAAAAAGCTGCTGGAAATGGTGGGAGGGCTGTGTGAACACCAGTCTGCTTCTCTGCTTAGAAGGAGCAGACAGTAAAACCAAACTCCAGGCGACTGTATCCTCTGTTGTCTCCCAGCAGCGGGCTGCAGCATCGTTGCCTGACGTAGTCCCGCAGAGCGCTCCCCAAAATACCCGCCTGCAGCTCTCCGTGGCAAGTACAGCAGGAGGTTTTCACTTCCCTCTCTGTTGACATGGTTGTGAAAGAAGGGAGAAGAGAGCCTAAGGAAAAGCAGAATTAGAATAAAAGAGGGGTGATGCAGGGATTGTACTTTGAAGTGCTGTAGCGTGAAGCAGCAAACGTCAGCAAAAAGCCACCCCGGTAGCTTTCGGCATCCCAGGCAGTACCTTAACGGGGTGCCACAGCGTTCTGTCCTGCGTGCTCCCTGCTGGGAAGTGAGCAGTCCTCCTTGAAGCTCAGAAAATGGGAAGTTCTGAATTTTAAGCAGGCTAAATTCTAGAGCGTTAATTTTGATTGGTCTCCCCTATCATTTTACTCTTACAGGTCTAGACAGCATAAAGGGAACAAAAGCATATCCTGATTAGAAATTAATTATCATTCCACCCTAGGTGACCCTTTTCTATACATGCTGTGTAACCTTTCCAGCCTTACAGTTAATTTGACCCAAGAGGCTGATGGTACTCGGTTTTCATTTAATTTTTGGACTTGCAAAAATGTTGGGTTTATATTTGGTTTATATTATGTATATATTTGGTTTATGTGTGTATTTGGTTTATATTGTTGGCTAGCAAAAGCCTTCCTCGTCCCCTGGGTTTTAAATATCCTTACAGCTGACAATAGCGTCACACATAGAACCCACAGCTGGACTGTTTGATGGCTAAAAGCGTAGCGTTTACACGGGTGTGTTTTACCAGCAGATTGCTGTATCGGCCAGAACTGGGGCTTCAACTGGTGGTTGACGTTCTGATAGGAATTCATTTCCCGGCAGCGCCCTTAGCGGGTCCAGCGGGGTGCTCCTACCCCCCCGGCCACAGCCTGTTGTTGGGGGGTGCGAGATGAGGTTGGCTGTTCCCGAGGCATTTCCCGCAGAGCTGCGTAAGGGGGCAATATCGTGCGGTTTCTGTACACCTATCTCTCTTTTTTTTTCTTACAGGTTTGCGTATTAGACCTACGGAAATAGCGCTACTAGTTGGAAGCCATGGACCGACTATGAATGTGTACATAGCCAAAATGACTGTCCCTGACCCATGTACTGCTATAGTCCCGATTGAACCATGGCCAGTCCACTACAGCCAAACGTAAAGAAATATATACATATACTGTATATACAAAAAGAGGGGAAAGAAAAAAGAAAAAAAAAAAAAAAAAGATTTACACCCTGAAGAGGATGACAGAGTTTTGTCACAGCTTGTGAATCCTGTTCACCAAGTGCTGGAATCTGCTGTGCCCCAAAATAACATTGAAAGGTTTGGGATGTGAAAAACAGAACAGAGCGAGCGAGAGAGAGAAATATGCCGTGTACAAGAGCAGACCCACACACCCCCCAAACGGAGAAGATACTGATGGCAGCCTTCATTACCCCTTCCCCCCTTGCAGTCCGCCACGCCGATGGGTTGTGGGGGGGTTTTGTTTTCCTTCTCGGTAGTTGAGCAGTTTGTGTGTACAGAGAACATGGACTTACAGAAATCTGCAGCAGTAGTTTTCAATTTGCTTTTAAACATTGGGTTTTCTGTTTTGTTTTGGTTAAGTTTACGGATGCATGAAGTAAGGGAGTGAATTAGTTTCTCATTTATGTTTTTTTCACCTTGGGAAAAAAAAAAAAACCAAACCCAAACACGTTTCTTTTAAACCTATTTTAATGCATTCTTTGAAGAGGTAGATTGAACCTGATGAGGTTGGGTACGTTTTGTGGCTCCCAGAGCAGTTTTGTGAACAGAGGGAGGGCGGAAAAGGGATATGGAGAGAGGAGAAAAAAAAAAAAATATCCTTCTTTGAGGCGTGATACTTCGCGTCCTGCTCATGGATGACGCCTGACAGCAATGGGTATAATGCTTGTTTGATTCTCTGGTGGCGTGGCTGAAACGCAGCAGGTTCGTATCTGGGACATGATTCTGCCAAACGTAAGAACAGAAGGGCACAAAAAACACAGAAAACACAGGGATGCAAAGTAGAAGGACAAGAAAAGAGGCAAAAATGCATCTTCTGTTGCTTTAAGGCCATAACTGAGGTATGGTTAAATTGTGCACTATTGTGAAAAGGAGCAAAGCGTAGCTGGGGGATCGATTCTGGGAGGTTAAGATCTTTCTGGACAAGGGTTCGTGCCACAGCTTCTCTGAGCGTTATCAGCCCATCGTTATTTGTAGGAGCTTAGATGTGTAACTGTAAACAGACTCCAGTATTAAAAGTATCTCATGTAATTTTTCTTTATTAAAATAAAATCTTTGGCATATATTTGATAACACTGCCATTAAGAGGCAAAATGTTTACTACCTTAGATTTAAAAAAAAAAAAAACCCTTAAACGGAGGACTTGCTTCAAGTTTATTTTAATAGCAGTGATTCAGCTTATTTAAAAGATGAATACTTGCACTAATTCCCCTGCTGCTCCAGTCCTGCAGTTTATTGTATCTTGTGACTACATTTTTTTCCAAATATAGGGTAGATGTAAGCTGCTATTTTTTTAATAATCACTACTATATAGTGTCTTTTACTCTGTTTACAATATCGAGTATTTTTCTTACAATGACAGATGTATATGGCAAACCTTTTTCTGCTCATGTGATTAAAAGTATACGGATAGTGACTTTATTTGTAAATGACAGCATGAGGTTGTGTTTGCGCGTATGTGTAGTCGGAAAGGTTGCATCATGTCTTGCCTAAGATTCCAAGAGTGTAAATTTATAAAAAGAGAGGTTGTCAAATTCATGTCACAGGCATTTTACTTAAGGAATGGTTTATCTTACAGAGCTTTGCAAAGTTACCACTTTTATAACACTATTTCCATCGCAGATAATTTTGTGGCTCATGATTGCTAGTCTCTAACCTATTTTTTTTTTCCCCCACGCCCCCTACTCTGCCCCCAAGTTTGGTATAAATTGATTTAATCGAGATAATGCAGCTTTGACGTTTTAACCATTGTTCTTCAGGCCTTGATTTCTGCTATTTCCATGGAATAAACACGACTTGAAGCAAGTCTGAGTTTGGCTAAGGTAGGGTAGCAATTTGCCAGCGGTACAGAGAAGTCAACAATCCATTCTGTATACCCCAGGGATAGGACGCTGTCACGCACAGCGTTTAAAACCAACCGGAAGTCGTATCCATAAAAACAGTCACCTGCGGAGGTTCGGTGCCAGCTGTTCTTAGGGGTTTGGAACACGTTGCCAATGTTTAGAGCAGTTACCCTGTGAGTTACAAGATGTAGGAAACCTAATGGTGTTGAGTGTCTGGCACTTGAAATACTGCTTTTATTGCTGGAGGTCCATGACTGTGGCTGACCTCTGTCATTTAATGAAAAGAAAATAAAAATAAAAAATTCTGTGCAATAATTTTAAACTGTGCTCCCAGGAATAGACACAAATGTTTTGAGTATGTTTAAGCTGCATTTTTCATTTAGCAATGCATCTGTCAATTGCACTGAATTTAAATCTGAAAGTCGGAACTGATTCTCGATAGTACTTTTGTATTTTAATATGGACAGTTTATTCATTTTCATAAAAGTCGTTGGGTGATTCTTTCAGCCCATCTAACCAGTTGTGGTGGAATTCTGTGACACAGCTGCGAAACCACAGCGCCGTCTTTTAGGGTTTTGCCATTTTCCTCAGCCACCAGCCCTTGTGGTCGTAACTCTGGTCGCTTCAGCGTAGCATCGCGTACTCAGAAACAGATACAGCAGAGCTCCGGTATCGCGGGTCCAGGGGTTTCCGGCAGCACGGTCCAGCAGGAACATGGCAGCTGTTGACCAGAGGGTGCTGGGGCGCGCAGGCCAAGCCCCCCCGACCTGGTGCCACTGCGGTGGGGTGACGATAGCATCCGCTGGCCAAGGGCCTGGCCCGTAGCTGTTTTATTGTTGCCCTCTCCTAGCATGCCACAGTGCTGCTCCTGCTCACGCCTCTGCTCGCCTCGTCTCGTGCTCCGCTCGCTGCGTGCGAGGGGTGCTGGGGGCTGCCGTCACCGGGAGCCAGGAGGAAGCGAGAGCGCCGCGCCAGGCGTGATTCTCCTTCACGGCGCACGGGCCTCAGCTTCGGTAGCGAGGCGGGCGATCCAAGCTGTTCCTTCAAACCGAGCGTGCCAGGCGTCGGCGGGACCCGAGCTTCGCGCCAACCTGCGCACGGGCTTCGTCTGGCGCACCGAGTGCGTCTGCCGCCCCCCTTTTTCCATGTGCGCCTCTTGCGTACGTCACCGTTCCTGGTTTTTCCCATTCGGCACGTTAATGAGCAACTGTCCAAATAGATGGTGAAAGGAAGGGGGGGAAAAACCCAGCTCAGAATTGACCGCGGCCTAAGAAACGAACTGCTCTTGAGTTCGCCGTCTTTCTGTGCATCCATCCCAGAACGCCGTTTCTCCTTTCCAGGTAATTCGGTCCAGGTTTCTGTAGAGTTCCTCTTTTTCTATTTTTACTTCACCTTTTTCTGCGTTTTTAAATTGATGTAAAGATTCCCAACCGGTGGTCTTTTTAGTGTAGTTAAGAGAAATATCTAGGTCCTCATCAAAGCTTTTGTAGACTCTTTGTAGCGTCGATGAAGTGGGTGTATTCCGGGAGTACAGTTGTGCAGGGTGACTTCGCGCGTCTGCTCGGCGATGGGAAATCTTACGTGAAACACTAAAAGTGCCTCTTTTTCTGGGTTGGGTGGTGGGAGGTAATAGTTACCAGAGTCAGAATGACATGGCATTTTGAAGCATGTTTTCTTGATTTCGTGACACTTTAATGCATTTTGAGAGAAAGGCCAAAGATTTCTACCAAGTTTAATTCATTTTCTTTTTTTTTTTTTTAATAAAAAAGCACTCCTTTTCCCTTACACTGCTTACCTCATGCTAGGCTGTTTAGTGGGGCATTGTCCCTTTGGAATGTTGGTCGTGTTAGGAGGAACAGGTGGCAGAGGGCGGTGGTGGCGGTTCGCCCCGGAGCGATCTCGGCAGCTGACGCGTTTCGTTGCTGGATGAAGGAGTCGCTTTGGCGTCGCAGTCTGGGCTTTTCAGCTTGTAAATAAAAGGTTGTACGTTTCTGTCCGTTTAGCGAAGAGGAGCCTTGGGACCCGATTTTTTCCAACGTTTACTTAACCGGAAATCCCGTTGTTTTTCACTTCATGAGAAAACCTTGCCAGAACAAGCCTTGGAGGCGTCGGATCCATAGGGAAAACGAGCCACATCTCACTCGAGCCGAGGCCGCCCTTGGGCGGGGGGCTGCCAGAGCAGGGCCTGCCGCGTTTAGCCCCGCGTTCCTTCCCCATCGCCAGGCACGATAGCTTCTCCCTTTGCTCAGCCCCGTGGAGCCATTCCCGGCGGGATCGCTCTCGCACTCTCCGCAAGTCCGAAGAAAGCAGAAGCAACATTGTGGCATGTTAGAGAGAGCAGTAAATCTCCATCGCGATCCCTGATGTTTTCCGTAGGGAGAGGGCCCGGGAGCAGTCTTCGCTTCTCCCCCTCGGGAAAGCTCTGAAACACCCCGTTCGCTCCAGGTGTGGCTGTCTCCCTGTCAGCCGGACGGAAGGCAGGCGATCCAGGAAAGCCCGTTCCTTGCGGATTGCAGATTTAGTGTTAATAGCGCTTCAGATCAGTAGTTTTGAGTACATAATTCGCTTTCTCTGCCTTTCAGTTTGAAGCTTGACAATAACTTGAGGCATGTTTTTCTTTGTTTTCTCTTTTTTTTTTTTTAAATAATCATTCATTTTTACTTCATAACGTTTTTTGACATTTGTGGGTAAATACAAGAAAACAGTCTGCATGTTGTTGCTAGTCCAGTGTACTTTGCAATCTCGTCCTCCACAGACTGCAGTGTGCAGAACAGTAATCCTAGAATACAGAAGTAATTCTCTCTCTCTCCTGACACCGACATTGTAGTTGTAATGGTTTCATTTGGAGTTACAAATCCTTTGGGTCTAATTCTGTGAGCCTACCTATAGCACTGGATTAAAATGTCTGCATCATTTCTTCAGTTACCCCCTGAAATTACAGCTGTTGTAAAAGTGTAAACCAGCCCATGACAGTTTTTTGTACTTGTTTAAAGGACTTTTATTGTTCAGTTTTCATGATTATTGTCTGAAGAAGACTGATATAGATGTTCTATACTGTCCTGGACCATGTTAATTACACTTTATGATGTATTTTGGTTCTACATCACAATGATTTGTCCCCAAGGCCCTTATATCCCTTCTAGGCACATTTTCTGTTGCAGTTTCCCTTTGCATTGTATTGCTTTGACAACTGTAATTTGAATCAGATCTGAAAGAGGTCCAGAATAAAATATATTTTGATATTACCTTGGCTGGATGCAATGCTAAATGCTCGGTACGGACGACGTACAGGCAGTTAACACCGGGGAAGCGACAGACGGTGGCATCGGTTCCGATACCTCTTTTGGCACATCTTCCAGGAAGACTGTGCGTAAGAAGCCGCGGGAGGTGGCGCCCTGTGCAGCGACGTCGGCTTCGCGAGCACGCGGTAGGTCCTCTGACGACGGGGACGCTGTCCTCTACCTGCCTCGGCTGCTGGGCGCTTTCTCACCTGTGCGTTTTGTGTGCTTCGCCGTCTCCTCGCTGGGCGCTTGCGGAGGAGAAGCTGAGTCTGGGGCTGTTCACAGCTACACTCCCGCCGCCTGGGAGACCTGGGAGACCTGGGAGACCTGGGAGCAGGCTGTAGGGTAACGCAGTCTCACGTCGGAGCGATCCTTTCCAGCGGGGGGGTTCAGTGCTCTGTGTGCGCCTGTATTTCAGACGCATGAACCCATTTACGTTTACATGTGAAACAACGTGTAGATACACATAACGGTGTTTCAGTTCCTGTAGAACCATGGGTCGTGTCAGAATCCAGGAGGGGGAACCCAGGTGGTTGATTTTCAGTGGCGCTGGAACTTGGTGGTGAAATCACTGCTTTTGCATGGAGCCTATTTGTGTGCTGAAACGTGCTCAAAAGTAATAGCCTTCTCATTTCAGTAATGCTATCAAAATCAATTTGTTTTAATATGTTGAAACTTGCCTTGGCAAAGGTTGTGTAACGGGTTGAGAATGGAGGAGGTGTTCCGCACGTGTAAAACCAGATCTGGGTTCCCTTCACCTGGGGTCTGGGTGGTTTCCTCTCTCTGAATTTTGAGAGAGCAATACTGCAGCGACCGAATGGGTTTGAGACCGGCGCTTTGCACCCGTGGCCCTGCGCAGAGAAACTGTGGGTCTTGAAACCCTGTGGGCGCGAGCTCGGCTCTGGAGCGTGGCCACCCTGCGGTGCAGGAACCGGAGCCGTTAGCTTGCGTGGGGGTGACGCCCACCGCTGTCCCGCGAGGAGGAGGCGGTATTCCAGGTAGGTGCGTTGGGCTGTTCCTGCCCCGATCTTCCCGCTGACGTTCGGTTATCCTCACGCTATTGCAGTCTGGGTTGGTAGTTCTGTACGAACTCGAGATCTCGGGTGTTCATGGAGTCTGTGTTCCCCGCCTCGTAGGGAAATGATTCAGTGGGAGTTGAAGCAGCACCTTTGGTTCCCTGATGGCAGCACAAGGGCAGCTGTAACAGAATCGTGATTGAAGAGGAATTTGTCGATGATTCTATAGAGGGTGATGATGCCCCACTCAGTGCAATTTGTCCCTGAGGAAAGCTGACCCAGGAGATCTGCAGTGCAAAGGCTTTCCCATTTATTTGACTTACTGAAAATTGGTACCATAAAGGGTTGTTTGAAGGATTAAAAGACACAGGTTTTCTTAATAGACCTAATGGGAAAACGTTCAGCTCCTAGATTCATTCTCCAGGCACCCAGATTTTGCTCTCAAGATGTCAAGAAGTCTCTGTGGATGTTGGGTGCCTTCAGCGGGCTCTTTCCTTGTTTCCGACTTGTTCTAGACACCGAGAACCTGGGTGTGTTACCCCGAGGGAGCTGCAGTTTGAGCTTTCTGACTCACGTGTTCCCAAACACCTCGAGACCTCCTCGCTGGCCTGGTGACAGCTGGGATTGAGTGTCCTCCCTTCCCCGTTTGAGAGCAGAGGGTGCGGGCTCACAGCGATGCTGGGGGGAAGTCTAATCCCTTCAGTGCAAGCAGGCCTCGGGCAGCACTTCTGGAAAACAGTGGTGGATGAAGGGTTTATTCTGTCAAATATTAAAAACCCATCTACTAAAGATCATGTTTCCCATCGCGCTACAGGTGAGTGCCCGTACAAATCTAAGGCACCACGTGCTGCTCCTGCATGTTGTCTCAGCCTCAGTAGAACGAAAACCTCTGCCAGCTCTGCTCAGTTTAACTCTACCTTCACCCCCGCTTCTGATGTCTTCTGTTGGCAAGAGCACCTGAGGGTGTGGGGCCGACCTGGGACAAGTGCCAGGCACGGGGGCACAGGTGGGGTGTAGGTCATCCAGACGCGGCTGTTGGTTCTCCGGGGCTGTCCCTGGGCCTTTACAGTCTCGTTCTTGCTCGCAGGGTTGTGGTGCCGCGTCATTTGCAGTTACAGAAGCTCCCGGGGGCATGGTGTCTCCAGCCGTTAGGCGTTACAAGCATGGAAAAGACTTTTTCTGGTGCAGAAACAACGCATTCCTAATACTTTCATTGGGACCCTCCGTAGGTTCTGACATACATCCCTTCATTTCTTGTAATTGAATCATTTCTAAGGCAGGCAATTCCCACCTCAGGAAAATAATGAATTGCAATTACTGGTGCTTATTTTACTTAAATAGTTACTTGAATGCTTTGCCATTCTGTCACTGTCTGCTGCCACATCTCACCTGCCCTCGGCTGGCGTTTGCATGCTGCAGCGAAGTCGGGTGCTGAGGAGGTGGGTGGGGACAAGCTGCCTTCTAGCAGAAATTTGAAGCCAGAAGCCAGTTCCCAAGACCAAGAAGTGGGAGTGTGTCGCGTTGTTTACTGTCTCACGCTCAAACCGGTGAATCTTGCTGTGTGTGCTGAATCAAATATTCTGTCACTTTACTCTAACAAATACTCCGTTTTGGTTCAGCGCCCGCAGCTCGTTTTACAGAAAATCAGTCGGTCCAGCTTTTGTAGAAGATGAGGTGTAACTCTGCACCGTGAGCCGTTAAAACAGGGGACTTCCCCCTCCGGTGCCCACTCCATGTGTGGGTTTTGGGGTGCAGTTTGTTGCTGTTGCCCGGGTGGCAGCTTTGCCTCCTCGTTCGCGTTGCGGGTACGTGATTTCTTGCCGGGAGCATTTGAGTGCGAAATACTCGCTGACCCGTTTGTTTGTTTATCTCCTGGATTATTACTGTTTGCTTGGCTGGGTGGATGCATCAACTCAGTGTTTCCGTCAGATGCTTTTCTCGTTGCAGGTAAGTTACGGCTCTGGACTGGGCAAGAAATAAGAAGTAAGAAATAATAAGGGTAAGAAATCTGTGCCCGCAGCACTCTGCTAGTTTGAACATCAGCCTGTTGCGTGGCTTATAGCACCTTCCAGTGCCTGAAGGGGCTACAAGGAAGCTGGGGGGGACTTTTTGCAAGGGTCTGTAGTGACAGGACAAGGGGTAACAGGGTTAAGTTGAAAGTGGGGAGGTTTAGATTAGATATCAGGAAGAAGTTCCCGGAGAGGGTGGTGAGGCACTGGAACAGGTTGCCCAGAGAAGCTGTGGATGCCCCATCCCTGGAAGTGTTCAAGGCCAGGCTGGATGAGGCTTGGAGCAACCTGGTCTAGTGGAAGGTGTCCCTGCCCATGGCAGGGGGGTTGGAACTGGATGGGCTTTAAGGTCCCTTCCAACCCAAACCGTTCTATGATTCCTGTATCATTTGTGGCTGAATCCTTTGTTGTATGCATGGATATAGGAATTGGGAGAATCCTGTCTCCATCTTTTCAGCCATCTTGTTCCATTTTATTTAGGAGGACTTCTAAATACGCAGGATCATGTCAAACCCTTTTGCTTTTGGGTGTTCTGTTTGAAAACAATGGGCTCATCAGATCATGAGACGCGCAAGGGGAGCTGGCTGTGGTGCTGGGTCTCGAAGGGAGCTCGGCCGTCCAGCAGGCTGCACGTGCCTGTTTCTGACAGACAGCTGCCGTCTGGTCCGAAAGGCTTTTCTGAGCAATTGCTGCCAGCGCTGGGATAGCCTGAGTGTTAAAGCACTTTTCTATCTGATCCAAATCTTCGTTGCAATTAAAAACTTAACGATTTTGTCCACTCTGAATGCTGGGGGGGGTGGGGAGGGGGGAAGCTGTTTATTGTTCACAGCAGCCTTTTACGTATTTGAAATCTGTTGTTGTGTCTTTTCTTCTTTAGTCTGAACCGTCCTCGGTGCATCTGAATCAATTTATCAACACCAGCTGCTCCTCTTGACAAACAATCTAATGAATGCTGAAATAAGAATCTTGTTTATAAGAAATACGGTCTCTGGCTCAGAAAGGATGAGAAGAGGGGAAACTGAAACGGAAATAGGACTCCCAGATTTGCAATTCTGCTCTAATAAATATGAGCAATGGCTCAATAATTTATGGGTCTGTATTACCGAAGTCCCAGAAAGATGGGACCCCATTTTCTTGGAAGTTTCACCCAAACACCTTTTTTCCTTTCTACAGCCCTTCGTTGGTGCTGTTTCTGGTTTCAGCTAGTGACAGGGTTGTCCAGAGTTGCCCAGCAGGTCTATGGCAAAGCTGGGAATAAAATTCCCTACTCTGAAGGCATTTCCCCCAGAATAGGATGGAGGATAAGGCTGAGGGTTGTATCTGCCCACGGTTCCTACCTGGGACCACCCTCCCAAATCAACAATGTTCCAGAAATAGTGAGGATGGGGAAGGGCACCCCTGGAACCGGAGATGTGAGTGAAGCCTGTGTCGAAACAAAGCAGACCAGTGAATTCATAACACGCCCCAGTGATATGCTAATACACCTGGAGAGAGTGCTAAGAACGAGAGAAAGGATTTTTGCTGCTTTGTATTAAACATGCTTTCAGGCCATGTATGTTTTTAATGTGATAAAAATACATTTCAGTCAAGGTTGCTTCTGTCTCACAGAGACCTACATATTCCTGATTTCTGACCACACCGTCTCCTGTGGAGCTTCTTTGAAACAGGTCAGTGTCACAAGGATTCAAAAATAACCAAATCTGTGGCAAATAAAAAGCTTTAAACACGTACCCTTCTTACAGCTGGAGAGCCCCTAGCACCTGCAAACTAACCGAGATGCCATTTCTCAACTGAGGCCGCATATAAATCATTTCAATCCAAATGGTGATTTTGAGGGAAAAACTGTTAAGGTGCAAAAATCAAATACCTGAAACTCCTCTCCAGTATTCTGCTTCACAGTCGCAGCTGTCTGCAGCCCTGACCACGGGGTGACAGGCGTGTTACTTAGGTGACACCTGCCTGCATTAGGTAAGCCAGCCTCTAGCACATGTTGTTGGTGGGTACAGAAACACTGAAAAGCTCCCAAAAGGAGAGGGAAGGTTCCTCACCGGGAGCTGCTGCAGCTCACTGACCCAGGAGAAAAACACTGGCTGGTTTTATTTCGTTATTTTTCCCTTTCCAGGGTGGAAGAGCAGAGGTGGAGGGCGCTGAGTCGTCCAGCAGCAGGGTGGGCTGTCAGGGCAGCGCAACTGCCGCATCTACCCACACCCACAGCAAAACTTTGATACGTGCTGAGGTTTCTGGATGTGTTTTCCTGAGGGTGCTCTTGCTTCTGTGGGTGTACAGGGAATGACTGGAAAAGGGTGAAGAGGTATAAGCTGTGCTGTCGGTATATGGATTGCTGCTAGCTCTGGGTTGTTACAGACTCTGCTCTAGCCTTATTGGGGAGCAACCTGAACCCTCTCAGGGGCTGGAGCACAGCTCCCTGCTGTTCTGGGGACTAGTCAGAAGAAAAGGCACCTCCTTTATCAGCCCTAATCGAGAGGTGTTGTCAGGATCCAGCAGTCTCCGTGGTGGCGGAGGGAGTTGGTGTGTATTCTCAGCTGCTTCCATATCCCCAAGGAGAAGTGGAAAGGTTTTATTAGCATTATTTTATCGCTGCTGCTGAGCAAGAAGGATGTGTTATTTTCCTATTGGATTTCTGCATCTCCACTGGTTTCCAAAACCGGCTGCTCCAGCTGGGGTTGCTGCAGCAGCGCTACGCTTAGTTCACGATAAGCTGCAAGAGTTTGTTTTCCTTTTCCTGGTGCTAGGGCAGTGGTCATGCTTTGTGCAGGCTCCCGGGCAGTCGCGTCCTGGGCAGGAGCATCCGGCAGAATGGCGCAGGACGGGCACTGTGGTGAGCCCTGTGGCTCAGGAGTTGCTGTGAGGCATCCCGGCAAGACTCCCCTCGTATTGTCGGAGTTCCATAAACTCAAAAACCTACTTGGTCTGGAGTGATGGGGCTGCGTTGTGAGTTTCAGGGTGTAGGTGTGTGACTCTCAGGGTGTCCCAACAGCTCTGCTGCCCGCACACCACGACCCAGCGTGCCGCCTGTGTCAGCGAGGGGGCGGGCTGCAGCGGCAGCGCGGTGTCGCAGTGACTTGTGTCATCTGGACTAAACTGGGAAATAGGAAACAAAGCGTCTTTGCACAGGAGCAAACGTAGTCAGTGAGATTCAGAACATAAGTGGTGTTATTATTTCCCATTTCCTGTAAGCCAATTTACTGTACTTCCAGCCTTCCTTCTCCTCTATACAAAACAGCAGCCGGAGTCATTAAAACAAAGATTGAATCCCAAGATTGCCTATAATTCAGATACTTCAGTGATAGAAAAATTTATAGTTTCAAGAGAAAGCATGTGCAAGTACCAAATCTCACCCGATTGCAGAGATGTTAGCTTGTTCAAACCAACCCCCCTGTGCTTTAGAGGAAACAATTTACTACTTTGGTAAATAAACACAGCTGTTAAGAAGTTAAGATTAGACTGTCACGTTCCTCGACCGCTGAGTAAATGACAGCGCACAGGCCTTCGCTGTCTGAGCAGCCAAGGTGCCGGAGCATGCCTCAGGGATGGAAAAAAGGAGGTTAAAGGGCAGATACAACGGGTGAGGCACTGGGACCACTGGTGGGGGGCCGGAGTGCTCTTCTGAAGTGCTGTTACAGCAGGCACGCGCGTGGATATACGGGGGGAAGGAGAGGGAGATTAGGACTTGAAGAGTGCCAGGCTGTCAGCTTGGCACAGCGGCTGGGAAACTTCCACCAGCACAGTTGGCGTTGGAGACCGGGTTCAGCTACTGTGTGCTTCGTGGCCTTCCCCTCCTAAGAGTATCGGGGAAGGGTATTTGAGCAATACTGTTTTTTGCCCTTCTTACCCGTAAATGTCGCACCCCAGGAGGGGGAAGGAGTTTTCCCTCTTGGCATTACAGATATTTCCAGAATGGCTGGCTGCTGACACCATGAAAGTCAGTAGCCAAATCCCTGGGGAACTTCAGAATAACAAAATTTTCATCTCTGTGACGTTGGCTTTAAAAATTCGCTGTAGGCTTTTGGTGTGACCGGTGCCTCAGACAGCAGTCGCGGTTCTTTATTCAAATCTGGTGCTTTCCTCTCATTTTTCGGTGGTGTCCAGCTAAACTGTGCTGCACCTTTTCCTGAAGCCATGGTTTTAGTTTTGTTTCATCCATTTTTCATCAGTCCAAGAGATGCTCCACAGGTGCCAGGAGCTGCTTGGGAGCCTGGATCCTTCTGCCTCACTCCTTGCCTTCCCTGTCAGAGGCTCTGTTGGTTTGTGCTTGCTGCCTGCCCCTGCACCTTTCAGCAATAATACTCTTCACTGGCCTGTTTCTCCGATGGGCCTGTTCATCGTCCTGCACTGTCTGCTGGTTTTGGACAGCTGCTGGGTCAGCGATTCTCTTTTCCAGCTGCCATAAGACATGACATTTCCGTACAGCAGTTCATCCCTTAGACTCTCTGGATCCTTAATCTCGTGCCTGAAAACACCAACAAGCTGCTACCACAGAGGTGGTTGAAGCCCTAGAACAGGCATCCTTGGTGATCTTCTGCCTTGGTCTGTTTGCTTTCCCTCGAAGCCAGTGCTAGAGTCTCTACACGTGCAGCAAACCTCGACAGCGAGCTGTGCTGGGGCCATGGCTGTCTCCTAGGACACGCTGCAAACACCTGGATTTGTGTGTTTTACAGATGGGAAGCAGGTGCTGACAGGATTCGCAGGCATTGATCAAACTGGCCGAGGGCTGGGTAACCTGTCCAGCGACACGATTGGGTTCCCCTACCACAGTAGAGCTGGTGACAGGCTTTTGCATCCACTGGAGGGGTGATTTTTCTCTGTTTCCTGTTTTCTCTGCATTCCTATTTCTGTCACTTACTAATGCAGCCAAGCCCTATCTTTCCTAATCCCCCTGCTACTGATTGAGGTAGACCTGTGTCTGCAATAGGAATTGCATAGCAAGTCTGCAACAGCAGTGAAAACCAAAGAATTAACACTTTTTTTTATCAGTGAAACAAGGATTAGCTAAGAAGGTAAGAGTGACACATTTTGCTTTACAATAATTCCTTGCGTTTTTCCCTTGAATTAAGATTTGGGGGGTTAAGGTTTTGGGAGGCGTGAAGGGCTAGCTACTTAATCATGCCTAATTGCTCATTTTTGAATAAGAAATATCCATATCAAATGCATAGGATAAACATCCATGATCAGTAGCCATTTAGAATCATAGAATCATTTAGGTTGGAAAAGACCTTTAAGATCATGAAGTCCAACCATTAAAATCTACAAAAAACCGAACTCATCAGATGATTCATCTAAGTGGTGCATTTTGGATTTTTTTTGAGATACCAGTTGACTGAAAAGATGAAGTTGTTCTATTTCACTAGGAAATGTAATAGTTACTTATTGGGCTTAATTATTCCATATGTTAATGTGCTGTTGTTCTTGCAGCTGCTGGCAGGCAAGGGTTCCTCTCAGGCAGTGGCATGCATGCTAATGAACCCCAGGGTTTGTTTTTCTGGCTTTTACACTCGTGCTGCCACTCCAGCTGTTGTGGCCCCGGATAGCTACAGCAGAGAATCCCATATTTAGTGGAAACCAAACCTATTGATGACAAACAAGTTCCCTGTTAAAAGTCCTGAGGACTGATGTGAGTTCAGTGTGTGCTGTGAAGGCAACCGTGGAGGCTTGTTAGAGAGATCCGACGTGCCTATAAAAAGCATCGGAGAAACGATCCAGGGAGTCAATTTAATTCTTAGTTATCATCATTCAAAATCCCTGCAGGAGATAAAGCTCTTTTTTAGTTCTTCCACCCCAGAGCCTTACAGCTCAAGGAAACTCGGACATGAGTCACCCCTGTGGCATCTCTGGAGAGTCCCCACTGGTGTCTATGAAGTGTTTGTACCTCATAACGTCTTCCTCTTATGGACAGAACCCTTGACTGTAACACTTGGTTCAGTGCCCAGGTTCTGTTGCGTTTATGGCCCCATCCTTGTGCCTAATCTGTGCGTAAGAGACTGCTGCTGCTCTATTTCCCTGCTTTTGTGTTATTTAAAGTAGAGCTACCTGTGCGTTCATTACTGAACCCGGGTTTGCGCCATGCCCCTCTGTGCACACCGGCTCATCTCTTCTGGATAGGGCATTTGTGTCGTGTTGCCTTGTTCCGTGGCTGCTGGCCTTTAAAAGCAGAGTACAGAATAAATTTAAAAGAAAGAAAGAAAAAATAGAGAGAAAAAACCAAACCAGGCTCTGCTCCTGTTTCTTCCCCAGCCCTGTTCAGACCTCACACATCTTAGACAGCTCTTCAGAGGTATGTAATTATCTGGCAGAGCCACGTACTTTGGTGTCCCTTCTCTGTGCTGAGAGAAAGCTGCTGAGCCTGTGTTCTTTTTGAAAATAACAGTAATAAAAAAAAAAAAAAGAGAGACTTTAAAGGAAAAGATGCTGTTCCCATGCAGAGTGTGCTTGTTTGGGCAGTTTGATGTCCTATTTTTTATTATAAATATAATTGAATTTCCAATAGTTACATGCAAACAACTCTCGTTTGGGAATAAAAAGAAGTAGACGTATGCTAATCGAAATCTCTGATAATTACACAGTCTTCAAATTAATTAACGAGCCAAAGGCAGCCAAACATTAGCATTTAGAAAGTGCTTTGCTGCATTAACCACTAATGAGTTCATTTAAATCTATCATGCAACCCATTTTGGAAAGCATGAGCCATATTTAATCATATTCAATCAGATTTAATAATGAAATCCTTAACAGGAGGCATTGTTGCTTGTGAAATTACCACAGAATTTTATTTGTTAAATACAGGGGATAAGATATTGGTATTTATTGTTAGCTGAAGTGTACCTCGAGAGGAATGTGGCAGTAAAAGATACACATGCCCAGGTAAGTATATTGTTAAAATAAGTGAGAAGTAGCGAAGGATTTTGTGTGGGTTTGTTGTTGGTTTTTTTTTGGGTTTTTTGTTGGTTTGTTTGTGGTTTTTTTTTTTTTTTTTGTCATTGTTCTTTTCATTAAATAAAAATAATTTATGTTACTTTTGGAAAATGAGCCAGTAATTTCCCAAATATCCTTGAGAATTCCACAATAAAAAAACCCCAAAATTTTGCCTAAACTTAGCTATTTTCAGCCTAAGGAACTGCAGTGCTGCAGTTCACGGGCACAGCTCTGCTCTCCATTGCGTTCCTTTGGAACTGAAATAACACAGAAGAAGTCAGAGGAGCTTCTCTGCATTTAAATCAGAGTAACAGAGGTGGAACCTCCATCCGGTGCCTTTTCGCAGACTAATTTCTGGTCTCGTTGAAAGCACCAAGCACTTTGTCATTGGATATCAGATAAATCACCATCAGCTCAGAAAGGAGACTTCTTCTGCTGAAGTTAGTGGAGTTACTAAACTCAAGACATTCTTCTGGATAAAATATCTTCCTCTACGGAGTGTTCTGTTGAATATTTGAGCCAGATAGAGCTGTGTCGATGGAAAATTTCGACCCAACAGTTTATTGCATTTGAGGCTACACTGGCACATGCAGCATCCAAAAGTTAAGTTTCCCACCTGGCATGTGGCAGACTGCAGTGAGGACCCAGCAGAAAGCTGTCTTGCCATGGGATTCTTCCTATTTTTCACGACAAATTTTGACAGGGCTCAGTTTTTCTTCCCATATCTTGAGTTTTCATAGTGGTTATTTGATCCCCAGGACAAGCTTAAAATGCTAAAATATATGTGACTCTCTGAGGGGCTTGTTCATATCCTTGTCCTTGGGGACAAGTTTATTAAAAATAAAAGAACAAGAGGCTGAGATTAGAACAAAATCTAGCAAGAGTTGTCTGCCCAGCTCTCTGCAGGTATGGGAGAGGAAAACAGACGCTTCCTCCAGCTCCCTCGAAGCTACCCTCTGGGATTTCTGCAAGCCGTCTGAAGTGGCGTCCCTCTGAGACCCCCGCTGGGTGACGTTTCTTCAAGTGATCTCTCATGCTTGTCTGCCCTCTCTGTTCATCAAGTGCTGGAAGTGAAGGATCTCGGAGCACGTACATAGAAGGTCAGATTTTCTTTTTTATTGAAAAAACAAAGCTGGAAGATTTTATTAGCAGTTGAGGGGTTTTCAGTCTCTCAGTCTTGGAGTAGAGGTGGTTCCATTTTCTTTCTAAAAAGCTGGAGAGCTCCAGAAAAAATGTAATCCTCTCTCCAAAATAACAAAGGCTTATTTGAAAACACCTTTAGTAACAGCTCAATTCTCTTTAATTCCCTCATAAACATCTTTGTTCTACCTCCTATACAGGGCTGTTAGTTCAAACTCAGCTTTCCAATTTTGTGACTCAGGTCAGGGAGAAAGGGATTAATTCATTAACCACCTGTAAGCACCAATAAAAGTACTCAACGGTGTATTTCGCCTGAGAACCTCAAAGTACCTTACCAGCAGTAATATGCAGGTGAGGGGATAAATTCTCCAAAAGTCACCCTTTTATTGAACGTGTCTTGACGCACTTCTCAATCATTTCTTATCAACGTTATTGTGCATTCAGTGGATAAGGGAATCAAAGTGACTCACTCTGGGGACAGCACATTATGTCTTTCCCACAGCTCAGAAGAAATACAGGAATCCTAACTCCCAATCTCTTGGTGTAATTACAAAATTTTCCTTTGTGAAATGTTAGTTGTACGAGTTGCTCCTTCGCATCCTGATGCATAAATATCCACCAGATAACAGCAGCATAATGGAATAAATTTACCAGGTCTCATAAAAATCCACCGACTAAAACATTTGATTAGGACTAGTTTAAGACTTCAGAGGATGTCTTTAGCTGCTAGTAAAGATAAAAGCAGTCATGAAAACTAAGTGACTCTCAGTTTGTAGCTGTATTCTTAAGCCTTTAAATGCTTTAAAATCAGATTTCTATTTTCACACCAGCGCATTCCCTCTAATTACCAAGTACTTTTTGGTACAGCACACTTTACAAGCAACAGGGTAAAGTTTCAGGATCTTGTGTTTTTGCAAGTTGAAAACCATTAACGTTTTAGAACTTCTTCACAGAGGGAAAATTGCACTGGTATAAGGAGTGATTTTTCTGTGAGTGTAGTTAAACCTGTGCCAGCCAGTTTGTGGGTGTTCATTTTTCATTTAAGAATTGTTTATTTTCCCTTAATTTAAATCAATTGAGAATGCATTCAAGTTGAACTAAATGCAGTTCGTTGAATCCAAAATGCATAGATCCCTATGGCTGGCTGTCCTGCCTAAACTTTATTGTTTCTGAGGCTGAAGAAAACCAGATTGATGCAGCCACCTGGTGCAGACAAAGCCTTACTCATGCTCGACCCTGACTGCCCAAATAGCGGTGCCTTTCCCAGGCTGATCGTTAACATGTCGCTTAAAACAGGCCGTGCACGTGGGACATCCCTGGTGCGGAGGGTGTAGGGTCCCGCTCCAGGCTCTCCCTCTTTGCTCGCTCTGTTGTGCGTTCAGGGATACTGAGCTACGCCGGGGCATGTGCGCAGCCAGCCCGAGACGTGCAATGTACACAGAGGAAAATACGCCACGTAGTTAATTATATGGCACTCTAAGGAAGGCTCTCATATTTTCAAGGAGGTTTATTTTAAGTCGTGTGTGAGCCAACCTCACAAGATGCTCATATAGCAGGCAGTGTGTGTCAAACTCTGCTCTGCAAGTATCCTACTCACTTGAAATCATGTTTAAGCGTACAACTACCAAATTAGACAGCCCATTAAACATTTGTTCCTTTTGCAAGGTTTCTCTCTCTCTTTTTCCTCTGAAGGGATGATGGGAAAATCGTAGGGCTGCTAAGCTGAAGCAGGGAGAGTTAACCACGTTTGATTCCTAAATCAAGGCAGTTTTCCTCTATTGAGACATAAATGACAGAACAAGAGGATGTGACCAGTGACACCTGATTATTCATGACTCTGCTTGTGATCTTAATTCCCTTATTAACCTGACTCCATACAATAAATTAGACATCAAAATGTTGACAGATGTAAGTAGAGCAAAAGCGCTACAGGGTTATGCCCTGAAATATCTCTTTATATGCTATTTACTTTTCCAAGTGGTAGGTGACAAAGCTGGTTATCCAATTCTTGTAGGTATCTATCACAAATACTCACTATCTGCATCTACTGCAAGGTTGTGCTGTTATTAAACTCTGTGTTTTCCTGTGGAAAATAAGGAAAAACTATCAAGCTGTTCCAGCCTAGCAAAATCCTCATTCCTCCTTTCGGCAGGACTAGGCAGAGTGGTGCGGCACTGCTGGATCTGGGTCCCATCTCCGCAGGAGCAGCCTGCTGCATGCTGCTGATCCACACTTAGCACTCAGCAGCCAGGGCTTCTCATTGCCAGCTGCCCCGTGGCTTTGGCCAGCCCCACGAGAGCTGCAGGAGCATGCTTGAACGTGCCCTTGTTGACCGTGTTACACTTTCCTCCCACTTTGGTGAAAATGTAACTGGGGAGCAGCTCGGCAGCTGTGTCAAGCATCAGATGTTATCCGTGTTGAGCAGGTTTCCGGCATGCTGGATCACTATGATGACGGAGGGAAAAGGATAAACTCCTGTACTGGCATAAGGGTGCTGTGGGGAGACCAGGAAAGCTGGAGATTCACCTCACGTCTTGCTATCTGGCTGGGGTGAGCATGAAATCTTCACCCGATTGTAACATTCCCAGAACCACACGGTACATTTCTGCTCTCACCTGCTTGAGTGATGTTTTTCAGGTAAGCATCTAATTTGGTCCTCAGGGTGGTTCCTGTTCCCATCTGAGATGCCCTTAACCTTCAGGCTGTTCTCATGTATGGAGAAAGGCTTATGGATTGAGCTCAGGGTGACCTGTGCTCTGGTTACATCTGCGCTGTGTTAAACCAACCTGGGCACACAGGGTCATATCTAGCAATATGGGGCCCAAATTCAGTGTGGCCCCACTGCAAGAGTCATCAGAGAAATGGTGACTTGCAGTAAACGAGTGCTGACTCTTGTGCCCCAGTGCATCATCACATGCAAAGCAGGAGAGGTGAAGCCCCTTGCTCTGAAGTGGAAAGAAGGTGTCTTCAAATGCCAGAACTTCAGAGGTGTTTGAAATCCAAATGAGTTCACTAGCTTAAGCCTCATCCCTAATTGAAATAAGTGAGAACGCCTATATTCTTTACTACTGGTGGTGTCATAAATATCTCCATTAAGTAGCAATTAAGCTGCTGGGATTTGGGCTGTATGCCATTATAAGAAGTAATTATAAAAGAATTGGATTAATTAGTTCCTGAATTATTTATGTAGACATAAATATTGCACATGAGATCAGCGTTAAACAGGATACCAGCATGAAGAGAGGAAGGGAATGGTACATTGATTTATGTTATTTCTTTAGTTCCTCCTCACCAAAATACTAGAAAAGTTGAAGTTTGTTAAAAACTAACTGTTCCCCCTGTTACTGCACATCCATCACCTTATCAGCTTTCATAGAAATATATTCCCCCTGATAAAGCCATTCTGTGTGCTTTTGTAATCTCTCCAAGTCACCACAAAGAATAAGCACTGAGGGTTCTCTCTTGTCAATACAACAAAGTCAATCTTCTGTCTGTTGCGGTGTAGTTTAGAGCGGGGGGAAATGACTGATTTCACAGATATTAACTTCATCGAATATACAAACAACAGATGTATTATAGGGGAAAGAAATTTTGTGTGAGCAGTACAAAGAACTCCAGCAATCAGCAAATTCAATCTGCTTTTGACACTACAGCATTCTCACAGTCTCACGGTTCTTGTCAGCTGTAAAAATAATATAATACAAAGATGTGGCAAAGTGAAAACAATGCAGGCTATTTAGTATGCAAACAGCCGAGAACCTTAAACAGGAGACATTTATGGAAACAAAAAATATGGTTTGAAATAGAATCGTCCTCTCTGAAGTTACCTATTTTCATATTTCAGGGCACAATTTGATGGGGTCAAGAAGAAATTTCCTGAAATGTAAAATAGAGTGTTGGAGTGGGGAAAGGCCACGCTGCTCTGCACGGGGCAAACTGGGCAACGGGGAAAATGTGCTTGGGCCTCTGTGGTCCTTCCTACAACCGCCATGGGTGACCAGACTGTCTGGTGGGAGCAGTTACCTGGTACAAATACATTAACCACATGTTTTGTGGATCTCTTTTTTGCCCTCTTTCCATAAGATAGATGGAGAAACCTTCTAATACCACAGTGATGAGTTCAGGCAGGGGAGGTGGTGCATGCCATGGCTGGCACCCTGGGGAAACCTGCAGCTAGGGGAGATGGAAAGCAAAGTGTGTGACCTTTGCCTTGTCAGAATGGTCTGCAGCGGCAGGTGGGGAGCTCGTGTGATGCGTGCAGGAGCCAGGCTGCCCACAGACAGGCTGGCAAGAAGTTCTGTGGAAATTAAAATTCTGTCCCATTTTTCTGAGCCTGTGTTGCATCGTAGCTGGTTGCCCTCACTGCTTCTGGGAGCTGTAACCGGCTTGTCTCTGAGCGTACTTGAAGTTTTGTGCATTTCTTAGATGCAGGACATAAACTGTACTAGAAGGGCCTAGGGTTTTTGTGTTCTCTGGAAGACAAGACTTGGGGGGAATAATTTGGGCCATGATTCACAGCGTTTTCCAGTCCTTTCATGGGAGCTGAAATACTTGAAAGTGATGTGTGGAAGAATGTTGGGACCTAGAATATCCTAGTCTGAAGTTTCTTCGGTAGCAGTAAGCACAGAAAGAAATGGAAATGCTAACAGAGAGCTTCTGACAGCCCCAGTTTTTCAGCCTGATTTACAAGGCTCTCAATGTGCAATAAGTCACTCACTTGCAATTACAAATTAGCACAGTCTGAGTGGTTTGGTACAGCTCTAGAAGTAGAGATAAAGTGACTGGTTTCAGATGTATGCGCACTTGGTGATTCCATGGAGATGATAATGATTGTTTTTTGGGCTCTTACTCCTCGTGGCTACAATTTTATTTTGAGCTGTCACCTGGGTGCCAGTTTCTTCAGTTTTAGCTGCGCAGTCCCTGGGACCAGCAGAAGACAAAGCAAAGGCAGCCCCAAGAGTACAGCATGGGTGTTGTACACATCTTAACTGTGGTCAGCTCTGTCGCCACGGGCCTCATCTCCCTTCCAGGAGCTCCAGAAGAGTAGATTTGGAACGTGTACCAACAAAGCAAGGGGTACTGCTGGGGCTGAAGCCAGTGTGGCTGTTATGTGAAGAGCTGGTCTAAAACTCAGGCTGGAAGAGTTACCTCGTGGGAAAGGCAGTATTGTTAATGTTGAAATCTCAGGTTTCTGGCAATTTGACAATTTTGAAAGGAGAAAGTCAAAACAAATCGTTCTGACTTGCTTGTGTAAATTAATTTCATTTTGGCTTATGAAAATGGTCAATCTGTTTACGATATTGTGTAAGAAAATATTTTAGGATGTTTTGACATTATCAAAATGAAATGGTTCAACATTATGGAAACAAATAAATTTTGCGACTGTCTCTGGAAGACATTGCTTTTCTCTTAATAGTGATTGAAAATAAATTTTGGGATGCCAGTATTTCCCCTAAAATTCAGAAATTCAGCTTTCTGGAAAGCTTTCATTTTATACCAGATGAAAACTTTCCTGTACCAGGAAAAGTCTCTGCCACTCACCTTTGGTGAGATTTCAACCTTTAAGTCACCTTCCCTGGCAGAAACCAGCTAGAATAAAAGCCAGATTTAAGACCTGGGAATTCCTGACTGTAACTGCTGGTGTGGATTTTGCTGGTCGGATATGTGGGGTGATATTTGAGCAAGTGGATCCTTTTGTTTGTGTCTCACTTACCTGTTCAACGGGAGAACAGCACTGGTTATTCGGAGGAGGCACTGATGTTGGGCTAACACTCCCCAAAAAGCAATTCTCACTAAGACGCTGTTCAGTGTGCAGCTTGGCCTTTACATAGTGTTGAATCCTCTTGGCTTCATGCTCACTTCAGTCCCTGTGATGCTGAATATGCTGGCTCCACACTAGGAGTGATCTTCCTTTGGGTTGTGAGCTTGGAGCATTAATGGCACCTGACTGTGTTGTCTGGGATCACCCTCTTCCCTACCAGCTGGCTACAACAGAAAGGCTTAAATACACAGACAAACACAAACGGGGTCTACAGAGAAATGTAAATGTTTGCATAACACATCTGCAGAAGCCAGTTGATAGCTTCCCAACTGCAAGCCAGCTTGTTCCAATATGAGGAGCAGGCTGCTCCTGGGCATATCCTGCATCTTCTCTCGCCTCTCCCAGGCTGGCAGTGAGGCACTGCGCTGTTTGCTTCCTGAGGTGGGTAAGAAGTAGAAAGGAAGAGATTTGAGTGGTTTAATTCATGTACCAGAGTCTCACACAAGCCTCTGCAGCAGTCATCCCTCTTCCAGTGTCATGGTTAGAAAACTGAGCCATGTGGCAGCTCACCCAAGATCACAAATACTCATTCCAGACCCTGTGGGCTCATTTCTAAGTCCAGGTTGTGGTGCTGGGGATGGACTCTGAGATCAGCCGTAGGAACCTCAAGGAACAGCTAAGAATTAAATATGAGTTTTTGTTTTTATGTTCTAGCTCCTCTCACCTTGAAAGCCAAACATGCTGCATAGTGAAGAGACTTCAGCTGAGACCCTCAAGTGTATTCTTATGTCACTTCACCTATGGAATTGGACGACACCGTTGTACGTGAGTGGCTTAAACCAGTATCATTCACGCTGTCTTTGCTGATGTGATTTAAACACTGATACAGTTCAGTGTGTCTCAGATGGAGGGTTGTGATTGCTCAGGCAACGCAAAATGTTTGTGGTTCTTTTTTTTTTAAAAAACGTGGAAACGTGGAGGGGTGTCAGATGGCAGCAGTCATTCAGCAGCTCAAATGGGGAAGTGATATGTGTAATCACTGGTTGCAAATGTTTACACTATCCAGGATACTGTTGACTCCCTTTAATTGCTGAAAGAGCTTAGTTCCTGCGGAGCAGGAATTGAACATAAATGCCTGTAACCATCATTTTGCCAGCTCTTATTCTGCTGCTTTGTGGATGAGACGAGGTCCGTTGGGAACTGGGAATGGGCATCGTAGAGCTCACTCCCGCTTACCCCCTTGGCTTGCAGCTGCTTCTCCAGAGCTGTTGGTGCCCTGAGGCCCAAACTCACCTCGGTGTCTGGGCCTCCCTGGCCGAAGGGGCTGGCCCCAGCGTGGGTGCACAGCCCTGTGTCGGGAGAGCCGCTCAGCCACCCGCCGAAGCATCTGGCCAACACAGCGTGAGTGGTTTGGCTCTCCGAGGTGTCCGGGTGTCCATCTCGGGGGTGGAATCTCGGAATCCCACTTGCCGGAGCTGATGGTGAAATCGGGCGCTTCCGGTGCTGCCGGGCTGTCCCCAGCCTGTGCAGCTGTGGAGGGCAAGAAGATCTGCTGGAGAGTTTGGTAACTTAATACTATTTCTAAGAATATAAACGGTGACCCAGGGCGATGGGGCGGTGACCGCTGGCTCCCCGGCGCGGTGGGGAGACCGGACGGTGCTGTGGCCATGGTGCTGAAGGGGCCGTGGCGTTACGGCGTCTTTGGCCTTCATTTGTCAGCTGAAGCTGGTGGCAGAGGAGGAACCCAGCGGGACGCTGTGCGTGTTCAAGCTCCCCGGCGGCGGACCGACCCCACCGTCCCTCTCCCGG